>NW_027476924.1:0-119387 GCF_051020955.1 Megalopta genalis | reverse complement strand
ACAAACGAGGTAGCTTCAATTCCACGCGAAACAAATGATTTAGCTTCAAATCAATGCGAAGTAGAAGGCTTAGCTTCAAATCCATGCGAAACAAATGGTTTAGCTACAAATACTTGTGATATACATTATTTAGCTACAACTGAATGCGAAACAAACAAGTTTGCATCAAATCCATGCGAAACACACGATTTAGCTTCAAATCAATGCCATGTAGAAGGTTTAGCTTCAAATCCAAGCGAAACGAACGAGTTAGATTCAAATCCATGCGAAAGAAATGATTCAGCATCAAATCAGTGTGAAGTAGAAGGCTTAGCATCAAACCCCATGCGAATCAAATGTTTAGATTCAAATACTTTGATATACATGATTTAGCTTAAACTGCATGCGACACAAACGAGTTAGCTTCAAATCCATGCGAAACACATGATTCAGATGCAAATCAATGCGATGTAGAAGGTTTAGCTTCAATATCCATGCAAAACACGTGATTTAGCTTCTATTAATGCGAAGTAGAAGGCTTAGCTTCAAATCTATGCGAAACAAATGGATTCGCGTCAAATACTTGCGATATAAATGAAATAGCTTCAACTGCATGCGAAACAAACGAGGTAGCTTCAAATTTATGCAAAACACATGATTAAGCTTCAAATGCATGCGAAACACATGATTTTATCCTTCAAATACATTGCGAAACCACATGGTTTAGCATCAAATACATGCGAAACAAATTGTTTAGCCGCAGATACTTATGATATACATGATTTAGCTTCAACTGCATGCGAAACTAACGAGTTAGCTTCAAATACTTGCGATATAAATGAAGTTGGTTTGAAAAGCAGGAAGAAAGAACGAGTTAGCTTCAAATCCATGCGAAATACATGATTTAGCTCATATCAATGCGAAGTAGAAGGCAACGCTTCAAATCCATGCGACACAACTGGATTGAGCATCAAATACATGCGATATAAATGATATCGCTTCAAATGCAGGCGACACAAACGAGTTAGCTTCAAATCCATGCAAAACACATGATTTAGCTTCAAATCCAAGCGAAACACATGATATAGCTTCAAATCAATGCGATGTAAAAGGTTTAGCTTCAATCCGTGCGAAGCCCAAATGGATGTTGGCATCAAATACTTGCGATGTAAGTGATATAGCTTCAATGCAGGCCAAACAGACGAGTTAGCATCAAATCCATGAGAAACACATGATTTAGCTTCAAATCAATGCGAAGTACAGGGCTTAGCTTCAAATCCATGCGAAACGAATGATTTAGCGTCAAATACTTGCGAATATAATGGATACAGCTTCAAATGTATGCGAAACAAACGAGTTTAGCTTCAAATACTTGCGATATAAATGAAGTAGGTTCAGAAGCTGGAAAAACGAACGAGTCAGATTCAAATCCATGCGAAACACATGATCTAGATTCATATCAATACGAAGTAGTAAAGGCTTAGCTTCAAATCCATGCGACACAACTGATTGAGCATCAAATACTTGCGATATAAATGATATAGCTTCAAATGCAGGCCGACACAAACGAGTTTGCTTCAGAATCCATCCGAAACACATGATTTAGCTTCAAATCCAAGCGAAACACATGATTTAGCTTCAAATCAATGCGATGTAGAAGGTTTAGCTTCAAATCCTGCAAAACAAAAGATTAGCATCAGATACTTGCGATACAAGTGATATGTCTTCAAATGCAGTCGAATCAAACGAGTTTGCCTGCATAAACCAGGCGAAACACATGATGTAGATTCAAATCAAGGCGAAGTAGATGCCTTCGCTTCAAATCCTTGCAATATAAATGAAACAGCTTCAAATGCAGACAAAACAGACGAGTTAGCTTCACATCCGTGCGAAACACATGATTTAGCTTCATATCCAAGGGTAACATATGATTCAGCTACAAATCAATGCGAATGTAGGAGGTTGAGCTTCGAATCCATGCAAAACAAATGGTTTAGCTTCAACTACTTGTGATATACATGATTTAGCTTCAACTGCATGCGAAACAAACGAGCTAGCTTCAAATCCATGCGAGACACATGATTTAGCTTCAAATAATTGCGAAGTAGATGGCTGGCTTCAAATCCATGCGAAACAAATGGATTCGCGTCAAATACTTGCGATATAAATGAAATAGCTTCAACTGCATGCGAAACAAACGAGTTAGCATCAAATTTATGCAAAACACATGATTAAGCTTCAAATGCATGCGAAACACATGATTAATCTTCAAATACATGCGAAACACATGGTTTATGCATCAAAATACATGCGAAACAAATTGTTTAGCGGCAGATACTTACGATATACATGATTTAGCTTCAACTGCAGGCGAACAAACGAGTTAGCTTCAATACTTGCGATATAAATGAAGTTGGTTCAAAATCAGGAAAAACAAACGAGTTTGCTTCAAATACATGCGAAACACATGATTTGCTTCAAATGAATGCGACGTAGAAGGATTAGCTTCAAATCCAAGCGAATCAAATGGTTTAGCTTCAAATACTTGTGATATACATGATTTAGCTACAACTGCATGCGAAACAAACGAGTTAGCTTCAATCCATGCGAAAGACATGATTCAGCATCAAATCAGTGTGAATAGAAGGCTTAGCATCAAATCCCATGCGAATCAAATGGTTTAGATTCAAATACTTGTGATATACATGATTTAGCTTAAACTGCATGCGACACAATCGAGTTACCTTCAAATCCACGCGAAACACATGAGTTAGCTTCAAATCAATGCGATGTAGAAGCTTAGCTTCAAATTCAAGCGAAACACATGATTTAGCTTCAAATACTTGCGATATAAGTGATATAGTTTCAAATGCAGGTGAAACGAACGAGTTAGCTTCAAATCAATGCGAAGTAGAAGCTTAGCTTCAATTCCATGCGAAACAAATGGTTTAGCTACAAATACTCGTGATATACGTTATTTAGATTTAACTGCATGCGCAACGAACGAGTTAGCTTCAAATCCATGCGAAACACATGATTAGCTTCAAATCAATGCGATGTAGGAGGTTTAGCTTCAAATCCATGCGATGTAGATGGTTTAGCTTCAAATCGATGCGAAACAAATGACTTAGCTGCAAATCAATGCGATGTAGAAGGGCTTAGCTTCAATCCATGCAAAACACGTGATTTAGGATCCAATCAATGCGAAGTAGAGGTCTTAGCTTCAAATCCATGCGATACAAATGGTTTAGCTACAAATACTTGTGATATACATTATTAAGCTACAACTGCATGCGAACAAACGAGTTACCTTCAAATCCACGCGAAACACATGATTTAGCTTCAAATCAATGCGATGTAGAGGCTTAGCTTCAAATCCATGGGATGTAGAAGGTTTAGCTTCAAATCCATGCGTAAAACATTATTTAGCTGCAAATCAGTGCGAAGTAGAAGGCTCAGGTTCAAATCGATTGCGATTCAAATGGTTCATCTTCAAATACTTGTGAAAGACATGATTTCGCTTCAACTGCATGCGAAACAAACGAGTTAGCTTTCAAATCAATGCGATGTAGAAAGTTTAGCTTCAAATCCATGCGACACATATGATTTAGGCTTTCAAAATACTTGCGATATAAGTGATATAGATTCAAAAGCTGGAGAACAAACGAGGTAGCTTCAAATCCATGCAAAATACACGATTTAGCTTCAATTCAATGCCAAGTAGAAAGGCTTAGCTTCAAATCCATGCGAATCAATTGTTTAGCTGCAAATACTTGTGATATACATGATTCAGTTTCAACTGCATGCGAAACAACGAGTTAGCTCCAAATCCACGCGATACACATGATTTAAACTTCAAATCAAAATTGATGTAGAAGGTTTAGCTTCAAATCCATGCGATAACAAATGATTGAGCTTCAAACACTTGGGATATAGGTGGTATATTTTCAACTGCATGCGAAACAAACGAGTTACCTTCAAAATCCACGCGAAACACATGATTTAGCTTCAAATCAATTTGATGTAGAAGGTTTAGCTTCAAATCCATGCGAAACAAATGATTTAGCTTCAAATCAGTGCGAAGTAAAAGGCTTAGCTTCAAATCCATGCGAACGAATGATTTAGCATAAAATACTTGCGAACATAAGTGATATAGCTTCAAATGCCAGAACGAAACAAACAAGTTAGCTTCAGATCCATGCGAAACACATGATTTAGTTGCAAATCAATGCGATGAAGAGGGTTTAGCTTCAAATCCATGCGATATACAAGATTTAGCTTCAAATCAATGTCGATTGTAGAAAGTTCAGCTTCAAATCCATGCGACGCACATGATTTAGCTTCAAATACTTGCGATATAAGTGATATAGCTTCAAAATCTGGAGGAACAAACGAGGGTAGCTTCAATTCCATGCGAAACAAATGATTTAGCTTCAAATCAATGCGAAGTAGAGGGCTTAGCTTCAAATCAATGCGAAACAAATGGTTTAGCTACAAATACTTGTGATATACATTATTTAGCTACAACTGCATGCGAAACAAACGAGTTAGCGTCAAATACATGGGATACACATGATTTAGCTTCAAATCAATGGCGATGTAGAAGGTTTAGCTTAAAATCCATGCGAAACAAATGATTTAGCTACAAATACTTGTGATATACATTATTTAGCTACAACTGACATGCGAAACAAACGAGTTAGCTTCAAATCCATGCGAAAAGACATGATTCAGCATCAAATCAGTGTGAAGTAGAAGGCTTAGCATCAAATCCCATGCGAATCAAATGGTTTAGATTCAAATACTTATGATATACATGATTTAGCTTAAACTGCATGCGACACAATCGAGTTACCTTCAAATCCACGCGAAACACATGAGTTAGCTTCAAATCAATGCGATGTAGACGGCTTAGCTCAATTCAAGCGAAACACATGATTTAGCTTCAAATACTTGCGATATAAGTGATATAGTTTCAAATGCAGGTGAAACGAACGAGTTAGTTTCAAATCAATGCGAAGTAGAAGGCTTAGCTTCAAATCCATGCGAAACAAATGGTTTAGCTACAAATACTCGTGATATACGTTATTTAGATTTAACTGCATGCGCAACGAACGAGTTAGCTTCAAATCCATGCGAAACACATGATTTAGCTTCAAATCAATGCGATGTAGGAGGTTTAGCTTCAAATCCATTGCGATGTAGATGGTTTAGCTTCAAATCGATGCGAAACAAATGACTTAGGCTGCAAATCAATGCGATGTAGAAGGCTTAGCTTCAAATCCATGCAAAACACGTGATTTAGGATCCAATCAATGCGAAGTAGAGGTCTTAGCTTCAAATCCATGCGATACAAATGGTTTAGCTACAAATACTTGATGATATACATTATTAAGCTACAACTGCATGCGAAACAAACGAGTTACCTTCAAATCCACGCGAAACACATGATTTAGCTTCAAATCATTGCGAACTAGAGGGCTTAGCATCAAATCCATGCGAAACGAATGATCTAGATTCATATCAATACGAAGTAGAAGCTTAGCTTCAAATCCATGCGACACAACTGATTGAGCATCAAATACTTGCGATATAAATGATATAGCTTCAAATGCAGGCGAAGCAAACGAGTTAGCTTCAAATCCAAGCGAAACACATGATTTAGCTTCAAATCAATGCGATGTAGAGGTTTAGCTTCGAATCTGTGCGAACAAATGATTTAGCTTCAAATACTCTCGATATTAGTGATATAGCTTCAAATGCAGAAGAAACAATCGAGTTAGTTTCAAATCCATGCGAAACAAATGATTTAGTTTCAAATACTTGCGATAATAAGTGATATAGCTTCAAATGCATACGAATCAAACGAGTTAGCTTCAAATCCATGCGAAACACATGATTTAGCTTCAAATCAATGCGATGTAGAAGGTTTAGCTTCAAATCCAAGCGAAACACATATGATTTAGCTTCAAATACTTGCGATACAAATGAAGTAACTTCAAATGCTGAGGATACCATCAAGTTAGATTCAAATCCATGCAAAACACATGATTAAGCTTCAAATCCATGGGCATCACATGATTTAGGTTCATTGTCATGGTAAACACATGATTTAGCTTCACATACATGCGAAACAAATGGTTTAGCTTCTAATACTTGTCATATACATGATATAGCTCCAACTGCATGCGAAACAAACGAGTTAGCTTCAAATCCATGCGAATCAAATGGTTTAGATTCAAATACTTGTGATATACATGATTTAGCTTCAACTGCATGCGACACAAACAAGTTAGCTTCAAATCCATGCGAAACACATGATTCAGATGCAAATCAATGCGATGTAGAAGGTTTAGCTTCAATCCATGCCAAACACATGTTTTAGCTTCAAATCCATGAGATGGAGAAGGTTTAGCTTCAAATCATGAGAAACAAATGATTTAGCTTCAGATACTTGCGATATAAGTGATATAGCTTCAAAAGCTTGAGGAACAAACGAGGTAGCTTCAATTCTATGCGAAACATATGATTTAGCTTCAAATCAATGCGAAATAGAAGGCTTAGATTCCTAATCCATGCGAAAACAAATGGTTTAGCTACAAATACTAGTGATATACAATATTTAGCTACAACTGCATGCGAAACAAACGAGTTAGCTTTCAAATCCACGCGATACACATGAGTTAGCTACAAATCAATGCGACGTAGAAGGTTTAGCTTTAAATCCATGCGAAACCAATGATTTAGCTTCAAATCAATGCGATGTAGAAGGTTTAGCTTCAAATCCAAGCGAAACACATATGATTTAGCTTCAAATACTTGCGATACAAATGAAGTAACTTCAAATGATGAGGATACCATCAAGTTAGATTCAAATCCGTGCAAAACACATGATTAAGCTTCAAATCCATGGGGCATCACATGATTTAGGTTCATTGTCATGGTAAACACATGATTTACCTTCACATACATGCGAAACAAATGGTTTAGCTTCTAATACTTGTCATATACATGATATAGCTCCAACTGCATGCGAAACAAACGAGTTAGCTTCAAATCATGCGAATCAAATGGTTTAGATTCAAATACTTGTGATATACATGATTTAGCTTCAACTGCATGCGACACAAACAAGTTAGCTTCAAATCCATGCGAACACATGATTCAGATGCAAATCAATGCGATGTAGAAGTTTAGCTTCAAATCCGTGCAATCACATGTTTTAGCTTCAAATCCAATGGGATGGAGAAGGTTTAGCTTCAAATCCATGAGAAACAAATGATTTAGCTTCAGATACTTGCGATATAAGTGATTAGCTTCAAAAGCTTGAGGAACAAACGAGGGTAGCTTCAATTCTATGCGAAAACATTATGATTTAGCTTCAAATCAACGCGAGAATAGAAGGCTTAGATTCCTAATCCATGCGAAACAAATGGTTTAGCTACAAATACTTGTGATATACAATATTTAGCTACAACTGCATGCGAAACAAACGAGTGAGCTTCAAATCCACGCGAACACATGAGTTAGTTACAAATCAATGCGATGTAGAAGGTCTAGCTTTAAATCCATGCGAAACCAATGATTTAGCTTCAAATCAATGCGATGTAGAAGGTTTAGCTTCAAATCAATGCGATACAAATGATTGAGCTTCAAACACTTGAGATAAAGGTGATATAGCTTCAACTGCATGCGAAACAACGAGTTACCTTCAAATCCACGCGAAACATATGGTTTAGCTTCAAATCAATGCGATGTAGAAGGTTTAGCTTTCTAATCCATGCGAAACAAATGATTTAGCTTCAAATCAATGCGAAGTAGAAGGCTTAGCTTCAAATCCATGCGAAACAAATGGTTTAGCTACAAATACTTGTGACATACATTATTTAGCTACAACTGCATGCGAAACAAACGAGTTAGCTTCAAATCCATGCAAAACACGTGATTTAGCTTCAAATCAGTGGGATGTAGAAGGTTTAGCTTCAAATCCATGCAATTTACAAGATTTAGCTTCAAATCAATGCGATGTAGAAGGTTTAGCTTCAAATCCAAGCGAAACACATATGATTTAGCTTCAAACACTTGCGATACAAATGAAGTAACTTCAAATGCTGAGGATACCATCAAGTTAGATTCAAATCCATGCAAAACACATGATTAAACTTCAAATCCATGGGCATCACATGATTTAGGTTCATTGTCATGGTAAACACATGATTTAGCTTCACATACATGCGAAACAAATGGTTTAGCTTCTAATACTTGTCATATACATGATATAGCTCCAACTGCATGCGAAACAAACGAGTTAGCTTCAAATCCATGCGAATCAAATGGTTTAGATTCAAATACTTGTGATATACATGATTTAGCTTCAACTGCATGCGACACAAACAAGTAGCTTCAAATCCATGCGAAAGACATGATTCAGCATCAAATCAGTGTGAAGTAGAAGGCTTAGCATCAAATCCCATGCGAATCAAATGGTTTAGATTCAAATACTTGTGATATACATGATTTAGCTTAAACTGCATGCGACACAAACAAGTTAGCTTCAAATCCATGCGTAACACATGATTCAGATGCAAATCAATGCGATGTAGAAGGTTTAGCTTCAAATCCATGCCAAACACATGTTTTAGCTTCAAATCCATTGGATGGAGAAGGTTTAGCTTCAAATCCATGAGAAACAAATGATTTAGCTTCAGATACTTGCGATATAAGTGATATAGCTTCAAAAGCTTGAGGAACAAACGAGGTAGCTTCAATTCTATGCGAAACATATGATTTAGCTTCAAATCAACGCGAAATAGAAGGCTTAGATTCCTAATCCATGCGAAACAAATGGTTTAGCTACAAATACTTGTGATATACAATATTTAGCTACAACTGCATGCGAAACAAACGAGTGAGCTTCAAATCCACGCGAAACACATGAGTTAGCTACAAATCAATGCGATGTAGAAGGTTTAGCTTTAAATCCATGCGAAACCAATGATTTAGCCTCAAATCAATGCGATGTAGAAGGTTTAGCTTCAAATCAATGCGAAACAAATGATTGAGCTTCAAACACTTGAGATAAAGGTGATATAGCTTCAACTGCATGCGAAACAAACGAGTTACCTTCAAATCCACGCGAAACATATGGTTTAGCTTCAAATCAATGCGATGTAGAAGGTTTAGCTTTCTAATCCATGCGAAACAAACGATTTAGCTTCAAATCAATGCGAAGTAGAAGGCTTAGCTTCAAATCCATGCGAAACAAATGGTTTAGCTACAAATACTTGTGACATACATTATTTAGCTAGAAGTGCATGCGAAACAAACGAGTTAGCTTCAAATCCATGCAAAACACGTGATTTAGCTTCAAATCAGTGGGATGTAGAAGGTTTAGCTTCAAATCCATGCGATTTACAAGATTTAGCTTCAAATCAATGCGATGTAGAAGGTTCAGCTTCAATCCATGCGACACATATGATTTAGCTTCAAATACTTGCGATATAAATGAAGTAACTTCAAATGCAGAGGATACAATCAAGTTAGCTTCAAATCCATGCAAAAGACATGATTACGCTTCAAATCCATGGGCAACACATGATTTAGGATCATTGTCATGTAAACACATGATTTAGCTTCACATACATGCGAAACAAATGGTTTAGATTCAAATACTTGTGATATACATGATTTACCTTCAACTGCATGCGACACAAACGAGTTAGTTTCAAATCCATGCGAAACACATGATTCAGCTGCAAATCAATGCGATGTAGAAGGTTTAGCATCAAATCCATGCCAAACAATATGATTTAGCTTCAAATCCATGGGATCTAGAATGTTTAGCTTCAAATCCATGAGAAACAAATGATTTAGCTTCAGATACTTACGATATAAATGATATAGATTCAACAGCATGCGAAAAAAACGATTCAGCTTCAAATCCATGCGAAACAAATGATTTAGCTTCAAATCAATGCGAAGTAGAAGGCTTAGCTTCAAATCCATGCGAAACAAATGGTTTAAGCTTCAGATACTTGCGATATACATTATTGTAGCTGCAACTGCATGCGAAACAAACGAGTTAGCTTCAAATCCATGCGAACGACATGATTCAGCATCAAATCAGTGTGCAGTCGAAGGCTTAGCATCAAATCCCATGCGAATCAAATGGTTTAGATTCAAATACTTGTGATATACATGATTTAGCTTCAACTGCATGCGACACAAACGAGTTAGCTTGAAATCCATGCGAAACACATGATTCAGATGCAAATCAATGCGATGTAGAAGGTTTAGCTTCAAATCCATGCCAAACACACGATTTAGCTTCAAATCCATGGGATGTAGAAGGTTTAGCTTCAAATCCATGCGATTTACAAGATCTAGCTTCAAATCAATGCGATGTAGAAGGTTCAGCTTCAAATCCATGCGACACATATGATTTAGCTTCAAATACTTGCGATATAAGTGATATAGCTTCAAAAGCAGGAGGAACAAACGAGGTAGCTTCATTCCACGCGAAACACATGAGTTAGCTTCAAATCAATGCGATGTAGAAGGTTTAGCTTCAAATCGACGCGAACCACATGATTTAGCTTCAAATACTTGCGATATAAGTGATATAGATTCAAATACAGGCGAAACGAACGAGTTAGCTTCAAATCCATGCGAAACCACATGATTCATTTGCAAATCAATGCGATGTAGAAGGTTCAGCTTCAAATCCATGCAAAACACGTGATTTAGTTTCCAATTAATGCGAAGTAGAAGGTTTTGCTTCAAATCCGTGCGAAACAAATGATTTTGGCATCAAATACTTGCGATATAAGTGATATAGCTTCAATGCAGGCCAAACATACGAGTCAGCTTCAAATCCATGAGAAACACATGATTTAGCTTCAAATCCATGCGAAACAAATGGTTGAGCTACAAATACTTGTGATATACATTATTTAGCTACAACTGCATGCGAAACAAACGAGTTAGCTTCAAATCCATGCGAAACACACGATTTTAGCTGAAATCAATGCGATGTAGAAGGTTTAGCTTCAAATCCATGTGAAACAAATGATTGAGCTTCACACACTTGGGATATAGTTGCTATAGCTTCAACTGCATTGCGAAACAAACGAGGTTACCTTCAAATCCACGCGAAACACACGATTTAGCTTCAATCAATACGAAGTAGAAGGTTTAGCTTCAAATCCATGCGAAGCAAATGATTAAGCTTCAAACACTTGGGGTATAAGTGATATAGCTTCAAATGCCGACAAATCAAACGAGTTAGCTTAAAATACATGCGAAACACATAATTTAGCTTCAAATCAATGCGATGTAGAAGGTTTAGCTTCAAATCCAAGCGAACACATGATTTAGCTTCAAATCCATGGGATGTAGAAGCTTTCGCTTCAACTCCATGCGAACCACATTATTTAGGTTGCAAATCAGTGCGAAGTAGAAGGCTCAGGTTCAAAGCCATGCGATTCATACGGTTCATCTTCAAATACTTGTGAAAGACATGATTTAGCTTCAACTGCATGCGAAACAAACGAGTTACCTTCAAATGCACGAGAAACACATGATTTAGCTTCAAATCAATGCGATGTAGATGGTTAGCATCAAATCCAAACGAAACACATGATTTAGCTTCAAATACTTGCGATATAAGTGATGTAGATTCAACTGCAGGCGAAATGAACGAGTTAGCTTCAAATCAATACGAAGTAGAAGGCTTAGCTTCAAATTCATGCGAAACGAAAGATTTAGCTTCAAATCCTTGCGAAACAAATGGTTTAGCTTCAAATACTTGTGATATACGTTATTTAGATTTAACAGCATGGCAACGAACCAGTTAGCTTCAAATCCATGCGAAACACACGATTTAGCTGAAAATCAATGCGATGTAGAAGGTTTAGCTTCAAATCCATGTGAAACAAATGATTGAGCTTCACACACTTGGGATATAGTTGCTATAGCTTCAACTGCATGCGAAACAAACGAGTTACCTTCAAATCCACGCGAAACACATGAATTGGTTCAAATGAATGCGATGTAGAAGGTTTAGCTTCAAATCGAAGCGAACCACATGATTTAGCTTCAAATACTTGCGATATAAGTGATATAGATTCAAATACAGGCGAATCGAACGAGTGAGCTTCAAATCCATGCGAAACACATGAGTCAGCTGAAAATCAATGCGATGTAGAAGGCTTAGCTTCAAATCCATGCAAAACACGTGATTTAGGATCCAATCAATGCGAAGTAGAAGGCTTAGCTTCAAATCCATGCGAAACAAATGGATTAGCTTCAAATACGTGCGATATAAATGATACAGCTTCAAATACAGGAGAAACAAACGAGTTGGTTTCAAATCCATGCAAAACACACGATTTAGCTTCAATTCAATGCCAAGTAGAAGGCTTAGCTTCAAATCCATGCGAATGAATTGTTTAGCTGCAAATACATGTGATATACATTATTTAGTTTCAACTGCATGCGAAACAAACGAGTTAGCTTCAAATCCATTCGAAACACAATACTTAGCGTCAAATCAATGCGAAGTAGAAGGCAAGGCTTCAATCCAAGCGATTCAAATGGTTTAGCTTCAAATACTTGTGATATACATGATTTAGCTTCCACTGCATTCGAAGCAAACGAGTTAGCTCCAAATCCATGCAAAATACGTGATTTAGGATCCAATCAATGCGAAGTAGAAGGCTTAGCTTCAAATCCATGCGAAACAAATGCTTTAGCTTCAAATACTTGCGATATAATTGATATAGCTTCAAATACAGGAGAAACAAACGAGTTAGCTTCAAATCCATGCAAAACACACGATTTAGCTTCAATTCAATGCCAAGTAGAAGGCTTAGCTTCAAATCCATGCGAATCAATTGTTTAGCTGCAAATACTTGTGATATACATTATTTAGTTTCAACTGCATGCGAAACAAACGAGTTAGCTTCAAATTCATTCGAAACACAATATTTAGCGTCAAATCAATGCGAAGTAGAAGGCAGAGCTTCAAATCCATGCGATCTAGAAGGTTTAGCTTCAAATCCATGCGAAATAAATGATTTAGCTTCAAATCAATGCGAAGTAGAAGGCTTAGCTTCAAATCCATGCGAAACAAATGGGTAAGATACAAATGCTTGTGATATACATTATTTATCTACAACTGCATGCGAAACAAACGAGTTAGCTTCAAATCAATGCGAAACACATGATTTAGCTTCAAATCAATGCGATGTAGAAGGCTTAGCTTCAAATCCATGCGAAACAAATGGTTTAGTTACAAATACTTGTGATATACACTATTTAGCTACAACTGCATGCGAAACAAACGAGTTAGCTACAAATACATGGGAAACACATGATTTAGCTTCAAATCAATGCGATGTAGAAGGTTTAGCATCAAATCCATGCGATACAAATGATTGAGTTTCAAACACTTGGGATAAAGGTGATATAGCTTCAGCTGCATGCGAAACAAACGAGTTACCTTCAAATCCACGCGAAACACATGATTTAGCTTCAAATCAAATTGATGTAGAAGGTTTAGCTTCAAATCCATGCGAAACAAATGATTTAGCTTCAAATCCATGCGAAACGAATGATTTAGCATAAAATACTTGCGAATATAAGTGATATAGCTTCAAATGCAGGCGAAACAAACGAGTTAGCTTCAGATCCATGCGAAACACATGATTTAGTTGCAAATCAATGCGATGTAGAGGGTTTAGCTTCAAATCCATGCGACAGACAAGATTTAGCTTCAAATCAATGCGATGTAGAAAGTTCAGCTTCAAATCCATGCGACGCACATGATTTAGCTTCAAATACTTGCGATATAAGTGATATAGCTTCAAAATCTGGAGGAACAAACGAGGTAGCTTCAATTCCATGCGAAACAAATGATTTAGCTTCAAATCAATGCGAAGTAGAGGGCTTAGCTTCAAATCCATGCGTAACAAATGGTTTAGCTACAAATACTTGTGATATACATTATTTAGCTACAACTGCATGCGAAACAAACGAGTTAGCTTCAAATACATGGGATACACATGATTTAGCTTCAAATCAATGCGATGTAGAGGGTTTAGCTTCAAATCCATGCGATACACAAGATTTAGCTTCAAATCAATGCGATGTAGAAAGTTCAGCTTCAAATCCATGCGACGCACATGATTTAGCTTCAAATACTTGCGATATAAGTGATATAACTTCAAAATCTGGAGGAACAAACGAGGTAGCTTCAATTCCATGCGAAACAAATGATTTAGCTTCAAATCAATGCGAAGTAGAGGGCTTACCTTCAAATCCATGCGAAACAAATGGTTTAGCTACAAATCAATGCGAAGTAGAAGGCTTAGCTTCAAATCCATGCGAAACAAATGGATAAGATACAAATGCTTGTGATATACATTATTTAGCTACAACTGCATGCGAAACAAACGAGTTAGCTCCAAATCCATGCGAAACAAATGATTTAGCTTCAAATCAATGCGAAGTAGAAGGCTTAGCTTCAAATCCATGCGAAACAAATGGATAAGATACAAATGCTTGTGATATACATTATTTAGCTACAACTGCATGCGAAACAAACGAGTTAGCTCCAAATCCATGCGAAACACATGATTTAGCTGCAAATCAATGCGATGTAGAAGGTTTAGCTTCAAATCCATGCGATCTAGAAGGTTTAGCTTCAAATCCATGCGAAACAAATGATTTAGCTTCAAATCAATGCGAAGTAGAAGGCTTAGCTTCAAATCCATGCGAAACAAATGGATAAGATACAAATGCTTGTGATATACATTATTTAGCTACAACTGCATGCGAAACAAACGAGTTAGCTCCAAATCCATGCGAAACACATGATTCAGCTGCAAATCAATTCGAAGTAGAAGGCTTTGCTTCAAATCCACGCGAAACACATGATTTAACTTCAAATCAGTGCGAAGTAGAAGGCTTAGCTTCAAATCCAAGCGAATCTAATGGTTCGGCTTCAAATACTTGTGAAATGCATGATTTAGCTTCAACTGCATGCGAAACAACGAGTTACCTTCAAATCCACGCGAAACACATAATTTAGCTTCAAGTCAATGCGAAGTAGAAGGCTTAGCTTCAAATCCATGCGAATCTAATGGTTCGGCTTCAAATATTTGTGAAATGCATGATTTAGCTTCAACTGCATGCGAAACAACGAGTTACCTTCAAATCCATGCGAAGCACATATTTTAGCTTCAAATCAATGCGAAGTAGTAGGTTTAGCTTCGAATCCATGCGAAACACATGATTTAGCTTCAAATACTTGCGATATAAGTGATATAGTTTCAAATGCAGGTTAAAACGAACGAGTTAATTTCAAATCCTTGCGAAACACATGATTCAGCTGCAAATCAATGCGAAGTAGAAGGTTTAGCTTCAAATCCATGCGATCTAGATGGTTTAGCTTCAAATCCATGCGATCTAGAAGGTTTAGCTTCAAATCCATGCGAAACAAATGATTTAGCTTCAAATCAATGCGAAGTAGAAGGCTTAGCTTCAAATCCATGCGAAACAAATGGGTAAGATACAAATGCTTGTGATATACATTATTTAGCTACAACTGCATGCGAAACAAACGAGTTAGCTTCAAATCAATGCGAAACACATGATTTAGCTTCAAATCAATGCGATGTAGAAGGCTTAGCTTCAAATCCATGCGAAACAAATGATTTAGTTACAAATACTTGTGATATACACTATTTAGCTACAACTGCATGCGAAACAAACGAGTTAGCTACAAATACATGGGAAACACATGATTTAGCTTCAAATCAATGCGATGTAGAAGGTTTAGCATCAAATCCATGCGATACAAATGATTGAGTTTCAAACACTTGGGATAAAGGTGATATAGCTTCAACTGCATGCGAAACAAACGAGTTGCCTTCAAATCCACGCGAAACACGTGATTTAGCTTCAAATCAATTTGATGTAGAAGGTTTAGCTTCAAATCCATGCGAAACAAATGATTTAGCTTCAAATCCATGCGAAACGAATGATTTAGCATAAAATACTTGCGAATATAAGTGATATAGCTTCAAATGCAGGCGAAACAAACGAGTTAGCTTCAGATCCATGCGAAACACATGATTTAGTTGCAAATCAATGCGATGTAGAGGGTTTAGCTTCAAATCCATGCGACAGACAAGATTTAGCTTCAAATCAATGCGATGTAGAAAGTTCAGCTTCAAATCCATGCGACGCACATGATTTAGCTTCAAATACTTGCGATATAAGTGATATAGCTTCAAAATCTGGAGGAACAAACGAGGTAGCTTCAATTCCATGCGAAACAAATGATTTAGCTTCAAATCAATGCGAAGTAGAGGGCTTAGCTTCAAATCCATGCGTAACAAATGGTTTAGCTACAAATACTTGTGATATACATTATTTAGCTACAACTGCATGCGAAACAAACGAGTTAGCTTCAAATACATGGGATACACATGATTTAGCTTCAAATCAATGCGATGTAGAGGGTTTAGCTTCAAATCCATGCGATACACAAGATTTAGCTTCAAATCAATGCGATGTAGAAAGTTCAGCTTCAAATCCATGCGACGCACATGATTTAGCTTCAAATACTTGCGATATAAGTGATATAACTTCAAAATCTGGAGGAACAAACGAGGTAGCTTCAATTCCATGCGAAACAAATGATTTAGCTTCAAATCAATGCGAAGTAGAGGGCTTACCTTCAAATCCATGCGAAACAAATGGTTTAGCTACAAATCAATGCGAAGTAGAAGGCTTAGCTTCAAATCCATGCGAAACAAATGGATAAGATACAAATGCTTGTGATATACATTATTTAGCTACAACTGCATGCGAAACAAACGAGTTAGCTCCAAATCCATGCGAAACAAATGATTTAGCTTCAAATCAATGCGAAGTAGAAGGCTTAGCTTCAAATCCATGCGAAACAAATGGATAAGATACAAATGCTTGTGATATACATTATTTAGCTACAACTGCATGCGAAACAAACGAGTTAGCTCCAAATCCATGCGAAACACATGATTTAGCTGCAAATCAATGCGATGTAGAAGGTTTAGCTTCAAATCCATGCGATCTAGAAGGTTTAGCTTCAAATCCATGCGAAACAAATGATTTAGCTTCAAATCAATGCGAAGTAGAAGGCTTAGCTTCAAATCCATGCGAAACAAATGGATAAGATACAAATGCTTGTGATATACATTATTTAGCTACAACTGCATGCGAAACAAACGAGTTAGCTCCAAATCCATGCGAAACACATGATTTAGCTGCAACTCAATGCGATGTAGAAGGTTTGGCTTCAAATCAATGCGAAGTAGAAGGCTTAGCTTCAAATCCATGCGAAACAAATGGGTAAGATGCAAATGAATGTGATATACATTATTTAGCTACAACTGCATGCGAAACAAACGAGTTAGCTTCAAATCAATGCGAAACACATGATTTAGCTTCAAATCAATGCGATGTAGAAGGCTTAGCTTCAAATCATTGCGAATCTAATGGTTCGGCTTGAAATACTAGTGAAATGCATGATTTAGCTTCAACTGCATGCGAAACAAATGAGTTACATTCAAATCCAAGTGAAACACATGATTTAGCTTCAAATACTTGCGATGTAAGTGATATAGTTTCAACTGCATGCGAAACAAACGAGTTAGATTCAAATCCATGCGAAACACATGATTTAGATGCAAATCAATGCGACGTAGAAGGCTTAGCTCCAAATCCATGCGAAACGGATGATTTAGCTTCAAATACTTGCGAATATAAGGGATACAGCTTCAAATGCATGCGAAACAAACGGGAAAGCTTCAAATACTTGCGATATAAATGAAACAGCTTCAAATGCAGACAAAACAAATGCGTTAGCTTCACATCCGTGCGAAACACATGATTTAGCTTCATATCCAAGGGAAACACATGATTTAGCTTCAAATCAATGCGAAGTAGAAGGCTTATCTTCAAATCCATGCGATACAAATCGTTTAGCTTCAAATACTTGTGATATACATGATTTAGCTTCAGCTGCATTCGAAACAGACAAATTAGCTTCTAATCAACGCGAAATACATTATTTAGCTTGAAAACAGTGCGAATTAGAAGGCTTAGCTTCAAATCCATGCGAAACGAATGATTTAGCTTCAAATACTTGCGATATAAATGATACAGATTCAAATGCTGGCGAAACAAACGAGTTATCTTCAAATCCATGCGAAGCGAAAGATTTAGCTGTAAATACTTGCGAATATAAGTGATATAGTTTCAACTACAGACGACACAATCGAGTTAGATTCAAATCCATGCGAAACATATGATTTAGCTTCAAACCAATGCGATGTAGAAGGTTTAGCTTCAAATCCGCGCGAAACAAATGATTTACATTCAAATACTTGCGATATAAGTGATATAGATTCAAATGCAGGAGAGACAAATGAGTTAGCTTCAAATCCACGCGAAACACATGATTTAGCTTCAAATCAACGCGAAGTAAAAGGCTTATATTCAAATCCATGCGATACAAATCGTTTAGCTTCAAATACTTGTGATATACATGATTTAGCTTCAGCTGCATTCGAAACAGACGAATTAGCTTCTAATCCATGCGATATACATGATTTAGCTTGAAATCAATGCGAAACTCATGATTTAGCTTCAAGTCAATGCGGACTAGATGTCTTAGCTTCAAATCCATGAAAAAACACATGAATTAGCTTCAAATCAATGCGATGAAGAAGGTTTAGCTTCAAATTCGCCCGAAACAAATGATTTAGCTTCAAATACTTGCGATATAAGTGATATAGCTTCAAATGCAGGCGAAACAAAAGAGTTAGCGTCAAATCCATGCGGAACACATGATTTAACTTCAAATCAGTGCGAAGTAGAAGCTTAGCTTCAAATCCATGCGAATCTAATGGTTCGGCTTCAAATACTTGTGAAATGCATGATTTAGCTTCAACTGCATGCGAAACAACGAGTTACCTTCAAATCCACGCGAAACACACAATTTAGCTTCAAGTCAATGCGAAGTAGCAGGTTTAGCTTCAAATCCATGCGAAACAAATGATTGAGCTTCCTACACTTGGGATATATGTGATATAGCTTCAACTGCATGCGAATCAAATGAGTTACATTCAAATCCAAACGAAACACATGATTTAGCTTCAAATACTTGCGATATAAATGATATAGTTTCAAATGCAGGAGAAACGAACGAGTTAGCTTCAAATCCATGCGAAACACATGATTCAGCTGCAAATCAATTCGAAGTAGAAGGCTTTGCTTCAAATCCACGCGAAACACATGATTTAACTTCAAATCAGTGCGAAGTAGAAGGCTTAGCTTCAAATCCAAGCGAATCTAATGGTTCGGCTTCAAATATTTGTGAAATGCATGATTTAGCTTCAACTGCATGCGAAACAACGAGTTACCTTCAAATCCATGCGAAGCACATATTTTAGCTTCAAATCAATGCGAAGTAGTAGGTTTAGCTTCGAATTCATGCGAAACACATGATTTAGCTTCAAATACTTGCGATATAAGTGATATAGTTTCAAATGCAGGTTAAAACGAACGAGTTAATTTCAAATCCTTGCGAAACACATGATTCAGCTGCAAATCAATGCGAAGTAGAAGGTTTAGCTTCAAATCCATGCGATCTAGAAGGTTTAGCTTCAAATCCATGCGATCTAGAAGGTTTAGCTTCAAATCCATGCGAAACAAATGATTTAGCTTCAAATCAATGCGAAGTAGAAGGCTTAGCTTCAAATCCATGCGAAACAAATGGGTAAGATACAAATGCTTGTGATATACATTATTTAGCTACAACTGCATGCGAAACAAACGAGTTAGCTTCAAATCAATGCGAAACACATGATTTTAGCTTCAAATCAATGCGATGTAGAAGGCTTAGCTTCAAATCCATGCGAAACAAATGATTTAGTTACAAATACTTGTGATATACACTATTTAGCTACAACTGCATGCGAAACAAACGAGTTAGCTACAAATACATGGGAAACACATGATTTAGCTTCAAATCAATGCGATGTAGAAGGTTTAGCATCAAATCCATGCGATACAAATGAATGAGTTTCAAACACTTGGGATAAAGGTGATATAGCTTCAACTGCATGCGAAACAAACGAGTTACCTTCAAATCCACGCGAAACACATGATTTAGCTTCAAATCAAATTGATGTAGAATGTTTAGCTTCAATCCATGCGAAACAAATGATTGAGCTTCAAACACTTGGGATATAGGTGGTATATTTTCAACTGCATGCGAAACACATGAGTTAGCTTCAAATCAATGCGATGTAGAAGGTTTAGCATCAAATCTATTCGATACAAATGATTGAGCTTCAAACACTTGGATAAAGGTGATATAGCTTCAACTGCATGCGAAACAAACGAGTTGCCTTCAAATCCACGCGAAACACGTGATTTAGCTTCAAATCAATTTGATGTAGAAGGTTTAGCTTCAAATCCATGCGAAACAAATGATTTAGCTTCAAATCCATGCGAAACGAATGATTTAGCATAAAATACTTGCGAATATAAGTGATATAGCTTCAAATGCAGGCGAAACAGACGAGTTAGCTTCAGATCCATGCGAAACACATGATTTAGTTGCAAATCAATGCGATGTAGAGGGTTTAGCTTCAAATCCATGCGACAGACAAGATTTAGCTTCAAATCAATGCGATGTAGAAAGTTCAGCTTCAAATCCATGCGACGCACATGATTTAGCTTCAAACCAATGCGATGTAGAAGGTTTAGCTTCAAATCCGCGCGAGACAAATGATTTACATTCAAATACTTGCGATATAAGTGACATAACTTCAAAATCTGGAGGAACAAACGAGGTAGCTTCAATTCCATGCGAAACAAATGATTTAGCTTCAAATCAATGCGAAGTAGAGGGCTTAGCTTCAAATCCATGCGAAACAAATGGTTTAGCTACAAATCAATGCGAAGTAGAAGGCTTAGCTTCAAATCCATGCGAAACAAATGGATAAGATACAAATGCTTGTGATATACATTATTTAGCTACAACTGCATGCGAAACAAACGAGTTAGCTCCAAATCCATGCGAAACAAATGATTTAGCTTCAAATCAATGCGAAGTAGAAGGCTTAGCTTCAAATCCATGCGAAACAAATGGATAAGATACAAATGCTTGTGATATACATTATTTAGCTACAACTGCATGCGAAACAAACGAGTTAGCTCCAAATCCATGCGAAACACATGATTTAGCTGCAAATCAATGCGATGTAGAAGGTTTAGCTTCAAATCCATGCGATCTAGAAGGTTTAGCTTCAATCCATGCGAAACAAATGATTTAGCTTCAAATCAATGCGAAAGTAGAAGGCTTAGCTTCAAATCCATGCGAAACAAATGGATAAGATACAAATGCTTGTGATATACATTATTTAGCTACAACTGCATGCGAAACAAACGAGTTAGCTCCAATCCATGCGAAACACATGATTTAGCTTCAAATCAATGCGATGTAGAAGGTTTAGCATCAAATCGATTCGATACAAATGATTGAGCTTCAAACACTTGGGATAAAGGTGATATAGCTTCAACTGCATGCGAAACAAACGAGTTACCTTCAAATCCATGCGAAACACATGATTTAGCTTCAAATCAATTTGATGTAGAAGGTTTAGCTTCAAATCCATGTGAAACAAATGATTTAGCTTCAAATCCATGCGAAACAAATGATTTAGCTTCAAATCAATGCGAAGTAGAGGGCTTAGCTACAAATCCATGCGTAACAAATGGTTTAGCTACAAATACTTGTGATATACATTATTTAGATACAACTGCATGCGAAACAAACGAGTTACCTTCAAATACATGGGATACACATGATTTAGCTTCAAATCAATGCGATGTAGAGGGTTTAGCTTCAAATCCATGCGATACACAAGATTTAGCTTCAAATCAATGCGATGTAGAAGGTTCAGCTTGAAATCCATGCGACACATATGATTTAGCTTCAAATACTTGCGATATAAGTGATATAGCTTCAAAAGCAGGAGGAACAAACGAGGTAGCTTCAATTCCACGCGAAACAAATGATTTAGCTTCAAATCAATGCGAAGTAGAAGGCTTAGCTTCAAATCCATGCGAACAAATGGTTTAGCTACAAATACTTGTGATATACATTATTTAGCTACAACTGAATGCGAAACAAACAAGTTTGCATCAAATCCATGCGAAACACACGATTAGCTTCAAATCAATGCCATGTAGAAGGTTTAGCTTCAAATCCAAGCGAAACGAACGAGTTAGATTCAAATCCATGCGAAAGAAATGATTCAGCATCAAATCAGTGTGAAGTAGAAGGCTTAGCATCAAACCCCATGCGAATCAAATGGTTTAGATTCAAATACTTTGATATACATGATTTAGCTTAAACTGCATGCGACACAAACGAGTTAGCTTCAAATCCATGCGAAACACATGATTCAGATGCAAATCAATGCGATGTAGAAGGTTTAGCTTCATATCCATGCAAAACACGTGATTTAGCTTCCTATTAATGCGAAGTAGAAGGCTTAGCTTCAAATCTATGCGAAACAAATGGATTCGCGTCAAATACTTGCGATATAAATGAAATAGCTTCAACTGCATGCGAAACAAACGAGGTAGCTTCAAATTTATGCAAAACACATGATTAAGCTTCAAATGCATGCGAAACACATGATTTATCTTCAAATACATGCGAAACACATGGTTTAGCATCAAATACATGCGAAACAAATTGTTTAGCCGCAGATACTTATGATATACATGATTTAGCTTCAACTGCATGCGAAACTAACGAGTTAGCTTCAAATACTTGCGATATAAATGAAGTTGGTTGAAAAGCAGGAAAAAAACGAGTTAGCTTCAAATCCATGCGAAATACATGATTTAGCTTCATATCAATGCGAAGTAGAAGGCAACGCTTCAAATCCATGCGACACAACTGATTGAGCATCAAATACATGCGATATAAATGATATCGCTTCAAATGCAGGCGACACAAACGAGTTAGCTTCAAATCCATGCAAAACACATGATTTAGCTTCAAATCCAAGCGAAACACATGATATAGCTTCAAATCAATGCGATGTAAAAGGTTTAGCTTCAAATCCGTGCGAAGCAAATGATGTTGGCATCAAATACTTGCGATGTAAGTGATATAGCTTCAATGCAGGCCAAACAGACGAGTTAGCATCAAATCCATGAGAAACACATGATTTAGCTTCAAATCAATGCGAAGTACAGGGCTTAGCTTCAAATCCATGCGAAACGAATGATTTAGTGTCAAATACTTGCGAATATAATGGATACAGCTTCAAATGTATGCGAAACAAACGAGTTAGCTTCAAATACTTGCGATATAAATGAAGTAGGTTCAGAAGCTGGAAAAACGAACGAGTCAGATTCAAATCCATGCGAAACACATGATCTAGATTCATATCAATACGAAGTAGAAGGCTTAGCTTCAAATCCATGCGACACAACTGATTGAGCATCAAATACTTGCGATATAAATGATATAGCTTCAAATGCAGGCGACACAAACGAGTTTGCTTCAAATCCATCCGAAACACATGATTTAGCTTCAAATCCAAGCGAAACACATGATTTAGCTTCAAATCAATGCGATGTAGAAGGTTTAGCTTCAAATCCCTGCAAAACAAAAGATTAGCATCAGATACTTGCGATACAAGTGATATGTCTTCAAATGCAGTCGAATCAAACGAGTTTGCTGCATAAACCAGGCGAAACACATGATGTAGATTCAAATCAAGGCGAAGTAGATGCCTTCGCTTCAAATCCTTGCAATATAAATGAAACAGCTTCAAATGCAGACAAAACAGACGAGTTAGCTTCACATCCGTGCGAAACACATGATTTAGCTTCATATCCAAGGGTAACATATGATTCAGCTACAAATCAATGCGATGTAGGAGGTTGAGCTTCGAATCCATGCAAAACAAATGGTTTAGCTTCAACTACTTGTGATATACATGATTTAGCTTCAACTGCATGCGAAACAAACGAGCTAGCTTCAAATCCATGCGAGACACATGATTTAGCTTCAAATAATTGCGAAGTAGATGGCTTGGCTTCAAATCCATGCGAAACAAATGGATTCGCGTCAAATACTTGCGATATAAATGAAATAGCTTCAACTGCATGCGAAACAAACGAGTTAGCATCAAATTTATGCAAAACACATGATTAAGCTTCAAATGCATGCGAAACACATGATTAATCTTCAAATACATGCGAAACACATGGTTTAGCATCAAATACATGCGAAACAAATTGTTTAGCGGCAGATACTTACGATATACATGATTTAGCTTCAACTGCAGGCGAAACAAACGAGTTAGCTTCAAATACTTGCGATATAAATGAAGTTGGTTCAAAATCAGGAAAAACAAACGAGTTTGCTTCAAATACATGCGAAACACATGATTTTGCTTCAAATGAATGCGACGTAGAAGGATTAGCTTCAAATCCAAGCGAATCAAATGGTTTAGCTTCAAATACTTGTGATATACATGATTTAGCTACAACTGCATGCGAAACAAACGAGTTAGCTTCAAATCCATGCGAAAGACATGATTCAGCATCAAATCAGTGTGAAGTAGAAGGCTTAGCATCAAATCCCATGCGAATCAAATGGTTTAGATTCAAATACTTGTGATATACATGATTTAGCTTAAACTGCATGCGACACAATCGAGTTACCTTCAAATCCACGCGAAACACATGAGTTAGCTTCAAATCAATGCGATGTAGAAGGCTTAGCTTCAAATTCAAGCGAAACACATGATTTAGCTTCAAATACTTGCGATATAAGTGATATAGTTTCAAATGCAGGTGAAACGAACGAGTTAGCTTCAAATCAATGCGAAGTAGAAGGCTTAGCTTCAAATCCATGCGAAACAAATGGTTTAGCTACAAATACTCGTGATATACGTTATTTAGATTTAACTGCATGCGCAACGAACGAGTTAGCTTCAAATCCATGCGAAACACATGATTTAGCTTCAAATCAATGCGATGTAGGAGGTTTAGCTTCAAATCCATGCGATGTAGATGGTTTAGCTTCAAATCGATGCGAAACAAATGACTTAGCTGCAAATCAATGCGATGTAGAAGGCTTAGCTTCAAATCCATGCAAAACACGTGATTTAGGATCCAATCAATGCGAAGTAGAGGTCTTAGCTTCAAATCCATGCGATACAAATGGTTTAGCTACAAATACTTGTGATATACATTATTAAGCTACAACTGCATGCGAAACAAACGAGTTACCTTCAAATCCACGCGAAACACATGATTTAGCTTCAAATCAATGCGATGTAGAAGGCTTAGCTTCAAATCCATGGGATGTAGAAGGTTTAGCTTCAAATCCATGCGTAAAACATTATTTAGCTGCAAATCAGTGCGAAGTAGAAGGCTCAGGTTCAAATCGATGCGATTCAAATGGTTCATCTTCAAATACTTGTGAAAGACATGATTTCGCTTCAACTGCATGCGAAACAAACGAGTTAGCTTCAAATCAATGCGATGTAGAAAGTTTAGCTTCAAATCCATGCGACACATATGATTTAGCTTCAAATACTTGCGATATAAGTGATATAGATTCAAAAGCTGGAGGAACAAACGAGGTAGCTTCAAATCCATGCAAAATACACGATTTAGCTTCAATTCAATGCCAAGTAGAAGGCTTAGCTTCAAATCCATGCGAATCAATTGTTTAGCTGCAAATACTTGTGATATACATGATTCAGTTTCAACTGCATGCGAAACAAACGAGTTAGCTCCAAATCCACGCGATACACATGATTTAACTTCAAATCAAATTGATGTAGAAGGTTTAGCTTCAAATCCATGCGAAACAAATGATTGAGCTTCAAACACTTGGGATATAGGTGGTATATTTTCAACTGCATGCGAAACAAACGAGTTACCTTCAAATCCACGCGAAACACATGATTTAGCTTCAAATCAATTTGATGTAGAAGGTTTAGCTTCAAATCCATGCGAAACAAATGATTTAGCTTCAAATCAGTGCGAAGTAAAAGGCTTAGCTTCAAATCCATGCGAAACGAATGATTTAGCATAAAATACTTGCGAACATAAGTGATATAGCTTCAAATGCAGACGAAACAAACGAGTTAGCTTCAGATCCATGCGAAACACATGATTTAGTTGCAAATCAATGCGATGAAGAGGGTTTAGCTTCAAATCCATGCGATATACAAGATTTAGCTTCAAATCAATGCGATGTAGAAAGTTCAGCTTCAAATCCATGCGACGCACATGATTTAGCTTCAAATACTTGCGATATAAGTGATATAGCTTCAAAATCTGGAGGAACAAACGAGGTAGCTTCAATTCCATGCGAAACAAATGATTTAGCTTCAAATCAATGCGAAGTAGAGGGCTTAGCTTCAAATCAATGCGAAACAAATGGTTTAGCTACAAATACTTGTGATATACATTATTTAGCTACAACTGCATGCGAAACAAACGAGTTAGCGTCAAATACATGGGATACACATGATTTAGCTTCAAATCAATGCGATGTAGAAGGTTTAGCTTAAAATCCATGCGAAACAAATGATTTAGCTACAAATACTTGTGATATACATTATTTAGCTACAACTGCATGCGAAACAAACGAGTTAGCTTCAAATCCATGCGAAAGACATGATTCAGCATCAAATCAGTGTGAAGTAGAAGGCTTAGCATCAAATCCCATGCGAATCAAATGGTTTAGATTCAAATACTTATGATATACATGATTTAGCTTAAACTGCATGCGACACAATCGAGTTACCTTCAAATCCACGCGAAACACATGAGTTAGCTTCAAATCAATGCGATGTAGAAGGCTTAGCTTCAAATTCAAGCGAAACACATGATTTAGCTTCAAATACTTGCGATATAAGTGATATAGTTTCAAATGCAGGTGAAACGAACGAGTTAGTTTCAAATCAATGCGAAGTAGAAGGCTTAGCTTCAAATCCATGCGAAACAAATGGTTTAGCTACAAATACTCGTGATATACGTTATTTAGATTTAACTGCATGCGCAACGAACGAGTTAGCTTCAAATCCATGCGAAACACATGATTTAGCTTCAAATCAATGCGATGTAGGAGGTTTAGCTTCAAATCCATGCGATGTAGATGGTTTAGCTTCAAATCGATGCGAAACAAATGACTTAGCTGCAAATCAATGCGATGTAGAAGGCTTAGCTTCAAATCCATGCAAAACACGTGATTTAGGATCCAATCAATGCGAAGTAGAGGTCTTAGCTTCAAATCCATGCGATACAAATGGTTTAGCTACAAATACTTGTGATATACATTATTAAGCTACAACTGCATGCGAAACAAACGAGTTACCTTCAAATCCACGCGAAACACATGATTTAGCTTCAAATCATTGCGAACTAGAGGGCTTAGCATCAAATCCATGCGAAACGAATGATCTAGATTCATATCAATACGAAGTAGAAGGCTTAGCTTCAAATCCATGCGACACAACTGATTGAGCATCAAATACTTGCGATATAAATGATATAGCTTCAAATGCAGGCGAAGCAAACGAGTTAGCTTCAAATCCAAGCGAAACACATGATTTAGCTTCAAATCAATGCGATGTAGAAGGTTTAGCTTCGAATCTGTGCGAAACAAATGATTTAGCTTCAAATACTCTCGATATTAGTGATATAGCTTCAAATGCAGAAGAAACAATCGAGTTAGTTTCAAATCCATGCGAAACAAATGATTTAGTTTCAAATACTTGCGATATAAGTGATATAGCTTCAAATGCATACGAATCAAACGAGTTAGCTTCAAATCCATGCGAAACACATGATTTAGCTTCAAATCAATGCGATGTAGAAGGTTTAGCTTCAAATCCAAGCGAAACACATATGATTTAGCTTCAAATACTTGCGATACAAATGAAGTAACTTCAAATGCTGAGGATACCATCAAGTTAGATTCAAATCCATGCAAAACACATGATTAAGCTTCAAATCCATGGGCATCACATGATTTAGGTTCATTGTCATGGTAAACACATGATTTAGCTTCACATACATGCGAAACAAATGGTTTAGCTTCTAATACTTGTCATATACATGATATAGCTCCAACTGCATGCGAAACAAACGAGTTAGCTTCAAATCCATGCGAATCAAATGGTTTAGATTCAAATACTTGTGATATACATGATTTAGCTTCAACTGCATGCGACACAAACAAGTTAGCTTCAAATCCATGCGAAACACATGATTCAGATGCAAATCAATGCGATGTAGAAGGTTTAGCTTCAAATCCATGCCAAACACATGTTTTAGCTTCAAATCCATGAGATGGAGAAGGTTTAGCTTCAAATCCATGAGAAACAAATGATTTAGCTTCAGATACTTGCGATATAAGTGATATAGCTTCAAAAGCTTGAGGAACAAACGAGGTAGCTTCAATTCTATGCGAAACATATGATTTAGCTTCAAATCAATGCGAAATAGAAGGCTTAGATTCCTAATCCATGCGAAACAAATGGTTTAGCTACAAATACTAGTGATATACAATATTTAGCTACAACTGCATGCGAAACAAACGAGTTAGCTTCAAATCCACGCGATACACATGAGTTAGCTACAAATCAATGCGACGTAGAAGGTTTAGCTTTAAATCCATGCGAAACCAATGATTTAGCTTCAAATCAATGCGATGTAGAAGGTTTAGCTTCAAATCCAAGCGAAACACATATGATTTAGCTTCAAATACTTGCGATACAAATGAAGTAACTTCAAATGATGAGGATACCATCAAGTTAGATTCAAATCCGTGCAAAACACATGATTAAGCTTCAAATCCATGGGCATCACATGATTTAGGTTCATTGTCATGGTAAACACATGATTTACCTTCACATACATGCGAAACAAATGGTTTAGCTTCTAATACTTGTCATATACATGATATAGCTCCAACTGCATGCGAAACAAACGAGTTAGCTTCAAATCCATGCGAATCAAATGGTTTAGATTCAAATACTTGTGATATACATGATTTAGCTTCAACTGCATGCGACACAAACAAGTTAGCTTCAAATCCATGCGAAACACATGATTCAGATGCAAATCAATGCGATGTAGAAGGTTTAGCTTCAAATCCGTGCCAATCACATGTTTTAGCTTCAAATCCATGGGATGGAGAAGGTTTAGCTTCAAATCCATGAGAAACAAATGATTTAGCTTCAGATACTTGCGATATAAGTGATATAGCTTCAAAAGCTTGAGGAACAAACGAGGTAGCTTCAATTCTATGCGAAACATATGATTTAGCTTCAAATCAACGCGAAATAGAAGGCTTAGATTCCTAATCCATGCGAAACAAATGGTTTAGCTACAAATACTTGTGATATACAATATTTAGCTACAACTGCATGCGAAACAAACGAGTGAGCTTCAAATCCACGCGAAACACATGAGTTAGTTACAAATCAATGCGATGTAGAAGGTCTAGCTTTAAATCCATGCGAAACCAATGATTTAGCTTCAAATCAATGCGATGTAGAAGGTTTAGCTTCAAATCAATGCGATACAAATGATTGAGCTTCAAACACTTGAGATAAAGGTGATATAGCTTCAACTGCATGCGAAACAAACGAGTTACCTTCAAATCCACGCGAAACATATGGTTTAGCTTCAAATCAATGCGATGTAGAAGGTTTAGCTTTCTAATCCATGCGAAACAAATGATTTAGCTTCAAATCAATGCGAAGTAGAAGGCTTAGCTTCAAATCCATGCGAAACAAATGGTTTAGCTACAAATACTTGTGACATACATTATTTAGCTACAACTGCATGCGAAACAAACGAGTTAGCTTCAAATCCATGCAAAACACGTGATTTAGCTTCAAATCAGTGGGATGTAGAAGGTTTAGCTTCAAATCCATGCAATTTACAAGATTTAGCTTCAAATCAATGCGATGTAGAAGGTTTAGCTTCAAATCCAAGCGAAACACATATGATTTAGCTTCAAACACTTGCGATACAAATGAAGTAACTTCAAATGCTGAGGATACCATCAAGTTAGATTCAAATCCATGCAAAACACATGATTAAACTTCAAATCCATGGGCATCACATGATTTAGGTTCATTGTCATGGTAAACACATGATTTAGCTTCACATACATGCGAAACAAATGGTTTAGCTTCTAATACTTGTCATATACATGATATAGCTCCAACTGCATGCGAAACAAACGAGTTAGCTTCAAATCCATGCGAATCAAATGGTTTAGATTCAAATACTTGTGATATACATGATTTAGCTTCAACTGCATGCGACACAAACAAGTTAGCTTCAAATCCATGCGAAAGACATGATTCAGCATCAAATCAGTGTGAAGTAGAAGGCTTAGCATCAAATCCCATGCGAATCAAATGGTTTAGATTCAAATACTTGTGATATACATGATTTAGCTTAAACTGCATGCGACACAAACAAGTTAGCTTCAAATCCATGCGTAACACATGATTCAGATGCAAATCAATGCGATGTAGAAGGTTTAGCTTCAAATCCATGCCAAACACATGTTTTAGCTTCAAATCCATTGGATGGAGAAGGTTTAGCTTCAAATCCATGAGAAACAAATGATTTAGCTTCAGATACTTGCGATATAAGTGATATAGCTTCAAAAGCTTGAGGAACAAACGAGGTAGCTTCAATTCTATGCGAAACATATGATTTAGCTTCAAATCAACGCGAAATAGAAGGCTTAGATTCCTAATCCATGCGAAACAAATGGTTTAGCTACAAATACTTGTGATATACAATATTTAGCTACAACTGCATGCGAAACAAACGAGTGAGCTTCAAATCCACGCGAAACACATGAGTTAGCTACAAATCAATGCGATGTAGAAGGTTTAGCTTTAAATCCATGCGAAACCAATGATTTAGCCTCAAATCAATGCGATGTAGAAGGTTTAGCTTCAAATCAATGCGAAACAAATGATTGAGCTTCAAACACTTGAGATAAAGGTGATATAGCTTCAACTGCATGCGAAACAAACGAGTTACCTTCAAATCCACGCGAAACATATGGTTTAGCTTCAAATCAATGCGATGTAGAAGGTTTAGCTTTCTAATCCATGCGAAACAAACGATTTAGCTTCAAATCAATGCGAAGTAGAAGGCTTAGCTTCAAATCCATGCGAAACAAATGGTTTAGCTACAAATACTTGTGACATACATTATTTAGCTAGAAGTGCATGCGAAACAAACGAGTTAGCTTCAAATCCATGCAAAACACGTGATTTAGCTTCAAATCAGTGGGATGTAGAAGGTTTAGCTTCAAATCCATGCGATTTACAAGATTTAGCTTCAAATCAATGCGATGTAGAAGGTTCAGCTTCAAATCCATGCGACACATATGATTTAGCTTCAAATACTTGCGATATAAATGAAGTAACTTCAAATGCAGAGGATACAATCAAGTTAGCTTCAAATCCATGCAAAAGACATGATTACGCTTCAAATCCATGGGCAACACATGATTTAGGATCATTGTCATGGTAAACACATGATTTAGCTTCACATACATGCGAAACAAATGGTTTAGATTCAAATACTTGTGATATACATGATTTACCTTCAACTGCATGCGACACAAACGAGTTAGTTTCAAATCCATGCGAAACACATGATTCAGCTGCAAATCAATGCGATGTAGAAGGTTTAGCATCAAATCCATGCCAAACATATGATTTAGCTTCAAATCCATGGGATCTAGAATGTTTAGCTTCAAATCCATGAGAAACAAATGATTTAGCTTCAGATACTTACGATATAAATGATATAGATTCAACAGCATGCGAAAAAAACGATTCAGCTTCAAATCCATGCGAAACAAATGATTTAGCTTCAAATCAATGCGAAGTAGAAGGCTTAGCTTCAAATCCATGCGAAACAAATGGTTTAGCTTCAGATACTTGCGATATACATTATTTAGCTGCAACTGCATGCGAAACAAACGAGTTAGCTTCAAATCCATGCGAACGACATGATTCAGCATCAAATCAGTGTGCAGTCGAAGGCTTAGCATCAAATCCCATGCGAATCAAATGGTTTAGATTCAAATACTTGTGATATACATGATTTAGCTTCAACTGCATGCGACACAAACGAGTTAGCTTGAAATCCATGCGAAACACATGATTCAGATGCAAATCAATGCGATGTAGAAGGTTTAGCTTCAAATCCATGCCAAACACACGATTTAGCTTCAAATCCATGGGATGTAGAAGGTTTAGCTTCAAATCCATGCGATTTACAAGATCTAGCTTCAAATCAATGCGATGTAGAAGGTTCAGCTTCAAATCCATGCGACACATATGATTTAGCTTCAAATACTTGCGATATAAGTGATATAGCTTCAAAAGCAGGAGGAACAAACGAGGTAGCTTCAATTCCACGCGAAACACATGAGTTAGCTTCAAATCAATGCGATGTAGAAGGTTTAGCTTCAAATCGACGCGAACCACATGATTTAGCTTCAAATACTTGCGATATAAGTGATATAGATTCAAATACAGGCGAAACGAACGAGTTAGCTTCAAATCCATGCGAAACACATGATTCATTTGCAAATCAATGCGATGTAGAAGGTTCAGCTTCAAATCCATGCAAAACACGTGATTTAGTTTCCAATTAATGCGAAGTAGAAGGTTTTGCTTCAAATCCGTGCGAAACAAATGATTTTGGCATCAAATACTTGCGATATAAGTGATATAGCTTCAATGCAGGCCAAACATACGAGTCAGCTTCAAATCCATGAGAAACACATGATTTAGCTTCAAATCCATGCGAAACAAATGGTTGAGCTACAAATACTTGTGATATACATTATTTAGCTACAACTGCATGCGAAACAAACGAGTTAGCTTCAAATCCATGCGAAACACACGATTTAGCTGAAAATCAATGCGATGTAGAAGGTTTAGCTTCAAATCCATGTGAAACAAATGATTGAGCTTCACACACTTGGGATATAGTTGCTATAGCTTCAACTGCATGCGAAACAAACGAGTTACCTTCAAATCCACGCGAAACACACGATTTAGCTTCAAATCAATACGAAGTAGAAGGTTTAGCTTCAAATCCATGCGAAGCAAATGATTAAGCTTCAAACACTTGGGGTATAAGTGATATAGCTTCAAATGCCGACAAATCAAACGAGTTAGCTTAAAATACATGCGAAACACATAATTTAGCTTCAAATCAATGCGATGTAGAAGGTTTAGCTTCAAATCCAAGCGAAACACATGATTTAGCTTCAAATCCATGGGATGTAGAAGCTTTCGCTTCAACTCCATGCGAACCACATTATTTAGGTGCAAATCAGTGCGAAGTAGAAGGCTCAGGTTCAAAGCCATGCGATTCATACGGTTCATCTTCAAATACTTGTGAAAGACATGATTTAGCTTCAACTGCATGCGAAACAAACGAGTTACCTTCAAATGCACGAGAAACACATGATTTAGCTTCAAATCAATGCGATGTAGATGGTTAGCATCAAATCCAAACGAAACACATGATTTAGCTTCAAATACTTGCGATATAAGTGATGTAGATTCAACTGCAGGCGAAATGAACGAGTTAGCTTCAAATCAATACGAAGTAGAAGGCTTAGCTTCAAATTCATGCGAAACGAAAGATTTAGCTTCAAATCCTTGCGAAACAAATGGTTTAGCTTCAAATACTTGTGATATACGTTATTTAGATTTAACAGCATGGGCAACGAACCAGTTAGCTTCAAATCCATGCGAAACACACGATTTAGCTGAAAATCAATGCGATGTAGAAGGTTTAGCTTCAAATCCATGTGAAACAAATGATTGAGCTTCACACACTTGGGATATAGTTGCTATAGCTTCAACTGCATGCGAAACAAACGAGTTACCTTCAAATCCACGCGAAACACATGAATTGGTTCAAATGAATGCGATGTAGAAGGTTTAGCTTCAAATCGAAGCGAACCACATGATTTAGCTTCAAATACTTGCGATATAAGTGATATAGATTCAAATACAGGCGAATCGAACGAGTGAGCTTCAAATCCATGCGAAACACATGAGTCAGCTGAAAATCAATGCGATGTAGAAGGCTTAGCTTCAAATCCATGCAAAACACGTGATTTAGGATCCAATCAATGCGAAGTAGAAGGCTTAGCTTCAAATCCATGCGAAACAAATGGATTAGCTTCAAATACGTGCGATATAAATGATACAGCTTCAAATACAGGAGAAACAAACGAGTTGGTTTCAAATCCATGCAAAACACACGATTTAGCTTCAATTCAATGCCAAGTAGAAGGCTTAGCTTCAAATCCATGCGAATGAATTGTTTAGCTGCAAATACATGTGATATACATTATTTAGTTTCAACTGCATGCGAAACAAACGAGTTAGCTTCAAATCCATTCGAAACACAATACTTAGCGTCAAATCAATGCGAAGTAGAAGGCAAGGCTTCAAATCCAAGCGATTCAAATGGTTTAGCTTCAAATACTTGTGATATACATGATTTAGCTTCCACTGCATTCGAAGCAAACGAGTTAGCTCCAAATCCATGCAAAATACGTGATTTAGGATCCAATCAATGCGAAGTAGAAGGCTTAGCTTCAAATCCATGCGAAACAAATGCTTTAGCTTCAAATACTTGCGATATAATTGATATAGCTTCAAATACAGGAGAAACAAACGAGTTAGCTTCAAATCCATGCAAAACACACGATTTAGCTTCAATTCAATGCCAAGTAGAAGGCTTAGCTTCAAATCCATGCGAATCAATTGTTTAGCTGCAAATACTTGTGATATACATTATTTAGTTTCAACTGCATGCGAAACAAACGAGTTAGCTTCAAATTCATTCGAAACACAATATTTAGCGTCAAATCAATGCGAAGTAGAAGGCAGAGCTTCAAATCCATGCGATCTAGAAGGTTTAGCTTCAAATCCATGCGAAATAAATGATTTAGCTTCAAATCAATGCGAAGTAGAAGGCTTAGCTTCAAATCCATGCGAAACAAATGGGTAAGATACAAATGCTTGTGATATACATTATTTATCTACAACTGCATGCGAAAGAAACGAGTTAGCTTCAAATCAATGCGAAACACATGATTTAGCTTCAAATCAATGCGATGTAGAAGGCTTAGCTTCAAATCCATGCGAAACAAATGGTTTAGTTACAAATACTTGTGATATACACTATTTAGCTACAACTGCATGCGAAACAAACGAGTTAGCTACAAATACATGGGAAACACATGATTTAGCTTCAAATCAATGCGATGTAGAAGGTTTAGCATCAAATCCATGCGATACAAATGATTGAGTTTCAAACACTTGGGATAAAGGTGATATAGCTTCAGCTGCATGCGAAACAAACGAGTTACCTTCAAATCCACGCGAAACACATGATTTAGCTTCAAATCAAATTGATGTAGAAGGTTTAGCTTCAAATCCATGCGAAACAAATGATTTAGCTTCAAATCCATGCGAAACGAATGATTTAGCATAAAATACTTGCGAATATAAGTGATATAGCTTCAAATGCAGGCGAAACAAACGAGTTAGCTTCAGATCCATGCGAAACACATGATTTAGTTGCAAATCAATGCGATGTAGAGGGTTTAGCTTCAAATCCATGCGACAGACAAGATTTAGCTTCAAATCAATGCGATGTAGAAAGTTCAGCTTCAAATCCATGCGACGCACATGATTTAGCTTCAAATACTTGCGATATAAGTGATATAGCTTCAAAATCTGGAGGAACAAACGAGGTAGCTTCAATTCCATGCGAAACAAATGATTTAGCTTCAAATCAATGCGAAGTAGAGGGCTTAGCTTCAAATCCATGCGTAACAAATGGTTTAGCTACAAATACTTGTGATATACATTATTTAGCTACAACTGCATGCGAAACAAACGAGTTAGCTTCAAATACATGGGATACACATGATTTAGCTTCAAATCAATGCGATGTAGAGGGTTTAGCTTCAAATCCATGCGATACACAAGATTTAGCTTCAAATCAATGCGATGTAGAAAGTTCAGCTTCAAATCCATGCGACGCACATGATTTAGCTTCAAATACTTGCGATATAAGTGATATAACTTCAAAATCTGGAGGAACAAACGAGGTAGCTTCAATTCCATGCGAAACAAATGATTTAGCTTCAAATCAATGCGAAGTAGAGGGCTTACCTTCAAATCCATGCGAAACAAATGGTTTAGCTACAAATCAATGCGAAGTAGAAGGCTTAGCTTCAAATCCATGCGAAACAAATGGATAAGATACAAATGCTTGTGATATACATTATTTAGCTACAACTGCATGCGAAACAAACGAGTTAGCTCCAAATCCATGCGAAACAAATGATTTAGCTTCAAATCAATGCGAAGTAGAAGGCTTAGCTTCAAATCCATGCGAAACAAATGGATAAGATACAAATGCTTGTGATATACATTATTTAGCTACAACTGCATGCGAAACAAACGAGTTAGCTCCAAATCCATGCGAAACACATGATTTAGCTGCAAATCAATGCGATGTAGAAGGTTTAGCTTCAAATCCATGCGATCTAGAAGGTTTAGCTTCAAATCCATGCGAAACAAATGATTTAGCTTCAAATCAATGCGAAGTAGAAGGCTTAGCTTCAAATCCATGCGAAACAAATGGATAAGATACAAATGCTTGTGATATACATTATTTAGCTACAACTGCATGCGAAACAAACGAGTTAGCTCCAAATCCATGCGAAACACATGATTCAGCTGCAAATCAATTCGAAGTAGAAGGCTTTGCTTCAAATCCACGCGAAACACATGATTTAACTTCAAATCAGTGCGAAGTAGAAGGCTTAGCTTCAAATCCAAGCGAATCTAATGGTTCGGCTTCAAATACTTGTGAAATGCATGATTTAGCTTCAACTGCATGCGAAACAACGAGTTACCTTCAAATCCACGCGAAACACATAATTTAGCTTCAAGTCAATGCGAAGTAGAAGGCTTAGCTTCAAATCCATGCGAATCTAATGGTTCGGCTTCAAATATTTGTGAAATGCATGATTTAGCTTCAACTGCATGCGAAACAACGAGTTACCTTCAAATCCATGCGAAGCACATATTTTAGCTTCAAATCAATGCGAAGTAGTAGGTTTAGCTTCGAATCCATGCGAAACACATGATTTAGCTTCAAATACTTGCGATATAAGTGATATAGTTTCAAATGCAGGTTAAAACGAACGAGTTAATTTCAAATCCTTGCGAAACACATGATTCAGCTGCAAATCAATGCGAAGTAGAAGGTTTAGCTTCAAATCCATGCGATCTAGATGGTTTAGCTTCAAATCCATGCGATCTAGAAGGTTTAGCTTCAAATCCATGCGAAACAAATGATTTAGCTTCAAATCAATGCGAAGTAGAAGGCTTAGCTTCAAATCCATGCGAAACAAATGGGTAAGATACAAATGCTTGTGATATACATTATTTAGCTACAACTGCATGCGAAACAAACGAGTTAGCTTCAAATCAATGCGAAACACATGATTTAGCTTCAAATCAATGCGATGTAGAAGGCTTAGCTTCAAATCCATGCGAAACAAATGATTTAGTTACAAATACTTGTGATATACACTATTTAGCTACAACTGCATGCGAAACAAACGAGTTAGCTACAAATACATGGGAAACACATGATTTAGCTTCAAATCAATGCGATGTAGAAGGTTTAGCATCAAATCCATGCGATACAAATGATTGAGTTTCAAACACTTGGGATAAAGGTGATATAGCTTCAACTGCATGCGAAACAAACGAGTTGCCTTCAAATCCACGCGAAACACGTGATTTAGCTTCAAATCAATTTGATGTAGAAGGTTTAGCTTCAAATCCATGCGAAACAAATGATTTAGCTTCAAATCCATGCGAAACGAATGATTTAGCATAAAATACTTGCGAATATAAGTGATATAGCTTCAAATGCAGGCGAAACAAACGAGTTAGCTTCAGATCCATGCGAAACACATGATTTAGTTGCAAATCAATGCGATGTAGAGGGTTTAGCTTCAAATCCATGCGACAGACAAGATTTAGCTTCAAATCAATGCGATGTAGAAAGTTCAGCTTCAAATCCATGCGACGCACATGATTTAGCTTCAAATACTTGCGATATAAGTGATATAGCTTCAAAATCTGGAGGAACAAACGAGGTAGCTTCAATTCCATGCGAAACAAATGATTTAGCTTCAAATCAATGCGAAGTAGAGGGCTTAGCTTCAAATCCATGCGTAACAAATGGTTTAGCTACAAATACTTGTGATATACATTATTTAGCTACAACTGCATGCGAAACAAACGAGTTAGCTTCAAATACATGGGATACACATGATTTAGCTTCAAATCAATGCGATGTAGAGGGTTTAGCTTCAAATCCATGCGATACACAAGATTTAGCTTCAAATCAATGCGATGTAGAAAGTTCAGCTTCAAATCCATGCGACGCACATGATTTAGCTTCAAATACTTGCGATATAAGTGATATAACTTCAAAATCTGGAGGAACAAACGAGGTAGCTTCAATTCCATGCGAAACAAATGATTTAGCTTCAAATCAATGCGAAGTAGAGGGCTTACCTTCAAATCCATGCGAAACAAATGGTTTAGCTACAAATCAATGCGAAGTAGAAGGCTTAGCTTCAAATCCATGCGAAACAAATGGATAAGATACAAATGCTTGTGATATACATTATTTAGCTACAACTGCATGCGAAACAAACGAGTTAGCTCCAAATCCATGCGAAACAAATGATTTAGCTTCAAATCAATGCGAAGTAGAAGGCTTAGCTTCAAATCCATGCGAAACAAATGGATAAGATACAAATGCTTGTGATATACATTATTTAGCTACAACTGCATGCGAAACAAACGAGTTAGCTCCAAATCCATGCGAAACACATGATTTAGCTGCAAATCAATGCGATGTAGAAGGTTTAGCTTCAAATCCATGCGATCTAGAAGGTTTAGCTTCAAATCCATGCGAAACAAATGATTTAGCTTCAAATCAATGCGAAGTAGAAGGCTTAGCTTCAAATCCATGCGAAACAAATGGATAAGATACAAATGCTTGTGATATACATTATTTAGCTACAACTGCATGCGAAACAAACGAGTTAGCTCCAAATCCATGCGAAACACATGATTCAGCTGCAAATCAATTCGAAGTAGAAGGCTTTGCTTCAAATCCACGCGAAACACATGATTTAACTTCAAATCAGTGCGAAGTAGAAGGCTTAGCTTCAAATCCAAGCGAATCTAATGGTTCGGCTTCAAATACTTGTGAAATGCATGATTTAGCTTCAACTGCATGCGAAACAACGAGTTACCTTCAAATCCACGCGAAACACATAATTTAGCTTCAAGTCAATGCGAAGTAGAAGGCTTAGCTTCAAATCCATGCGAATCTAATGGTTCGGCTTCAAATATTTGTGAAATGCATGATTTAGCTTCAACTGCATGCGAAACAACGAGTTACCTTCAAATCCATGCGAAGCACATATTTTAGCTTCAAATCAATGCGAAGTAGTAGGTTTAGCTTCGAATCCATGCGAAACACATGATTTAGCTTCAAATACTTGCGATATAAGTGATATAGTTTCAAATGCAGGTTAAAACGAACGAGTTAATTTCAAATCCTTGCGAAACACATGATTCAGCTGCAAATCAATGCGAAGTAGAAGGTTTAGCTTCAAATCCATGCGATCTAGATGGTTTAGCTTCAAATCCATGCGATCTAGAAGGTTTAGCTTCAAATCCATGCGAAACAAATGATTTAGCTTCAAATCAATGCGAAGTAGAAGGCTTAGCTTCAAATCCATGCGAAACAAATGGGTAAGATACAAATGCTTGTGATATACATTATTTAGCTACAACTGCATGCGAAACAAACGAGTTAGCTTCAAATCAATGCGAAACACATGATTTAGCTTCAAATCAATGCGATGTAGAAGGCTTAGCTTCAAATCCATGCGAAACAAATGATTTAGTTACAAATACTTGTGATATACACTATTTAGCTACAACTGCATGCGAAACAAACGAGTTAGCTACAAATACATGGGAAACACATGATTTAGCTTCAAATCAATGCGATGTAGAAGGTTTAGCATCAAATCCATGCGATACAAATGATTGAGTTTCAAACACTTGGGATAAAGGTGATATAGCTTCAACTGCATGCGAAACAAACGAGTTGCCTTCAAATCCACGCGAAACACGTGATTTAGCTTCAAATCAATTTGATGTAGAAGGTTTAGCTTCAAATCCATGCGAAACAAATGATTTAGCTTCAAATCCATGCGAAACGAATGATTTAGCATAAAATACTTGCGAATATAAGTGATATAGCTTCAAATGCAGGCGAAACAAACGAGTTAGCTTCAGATCCATGCGAAACACATGATTTAGTTGCAAATCAATGCGATGTAGAGGGTTTAGCTTCAAATCCATGCGACAGACAAGATTTAGCTTCAAATCAATGCGATGTAGAAAGTTCAGCTTCAAATCCATGCGACGCACATGATTTAGCTTCAAATACTTGCGATATAAGTGATATAGCTTCAAAATCTGGAGGAACAAACGAGGTAGCTTCAATTCCATGCGAAACAAATGATTTAGCTTCAAATCAATGCGAAGTAGAGGGCTTAGCTTCAAATCCATGCGTAACAAATGGTTTAGCTACAAATACTTGTGATATACATTATTTAGCTACAACTGCATGCGAAACAAACGAGTTAGCTTCAAATACATGGGATACACATGATTTAGCTTCAAATCAATGCGATGTAGAGGGTTTAGCTTCAAATCCATGCGATACACAAGATTTAGCTTCAAATCAATGCGATGTAGAAAGTTCAGCTTCAAATCCATGCGACGCACATGATTTAGCTTCAAATACTTGCGATATAAGTGATATAACTTCAAAATCTGGAGGAACAAACGAGGTAGCTTCAATTCCATGCGAAACAAATGATTTAGCTTCAAATCAATGCGAAGTAGAGGGCTTACCTTCAAATCCATGCGAAACAAATGGTTTAGCTACAAATCAATGCGAAGTAGAAGGCTTAGCTTCAAATCCATGCGAAACAAATGGATAAGATACAAATGCTTGTGATATACATTATTTAGCTACAACTGCATGCGAAACAAACGAGTTAGCTCCAAATCCATGCGAAACAAATGATTTAGCTTCAAATCAATGCGAAGTAGAAGGCTTAGCTTCAAATCCATGCGAAACAAATGGATAAGATACAAATGCTTGTGATATACATTATTTAGCTACAACTGCATGCGAAACAAACGAGTTAGCTCCAAATCCATGCGAAACACATGATTTAGCTGCAAATCAATGCGATGTAGAAGGTTTAGCTTCAAATCCATGCGATCTAGAAGGTTTAGCTTCAAATCCATGCGAAACAAATGATTTAGCTTCAAATCAATGCGAAGTAGAAGGCTTAGCTTCAAATCCATGCGAAACAAATGGATAAGATACAAATGCTTGTGATATACATTATTTAGCTACAACTGCATGCGAAACAAACGAGTTAGCTCCAAATCCATGCGAAACACATGATTTAGCTGCAACTCAATGCGATGTAGAAGGTTTGGCTTCAAATCAATGCGAAGTAGAAGGCTTAGCTTCAAATCCATGCGAAACAAATGGGTAAGATGCAAATGAATGTGATATACATTATTTAGCTACAACTGCATGCGAAACAAACGAGTTAGCTTCAAATCAATGCGAAACACATGATTTAGCTTCAAATCAATGCGATGTAGAAGGCTTAGCTTCAAATCATTGCGAATCTAATGGTTCGGCTTGAAATACTAGTGAAATGCATGATTTAGCTTCAACTGCATGCGAAACAAATGAGTTACATTCAAATCCAAGTGAAACACATGATTTAGCTTCAAATACTTGCGATGTAAGTGATATAGTTTCAACTGCATGCGAAACAAACGAGTTAGATTCAAATCCATGCGAAACACATGATTTAGATGCAAATCAATGCGACGTAGAAGGCTTAGCTCCAAATCCATGCGAAACGGATGATTTAGCTTCAAATACTTGCGAATATAAGGGATACAGCTTCAAATGCATGCGAAACAAACGGGAAAGCTTCAAATACTTGCGATATAAATGAAACAGCTTCAAATGCAGACAAAACAAATGCGTTAGCTTCACATCCGTGCGAAACACATGATTTAGCTTCATATCCAAGGGAAACACATGATTTAGCTTCAAATCAATGCGAAGTAGAAGGCTTATCTTCAAATCCATGCGATACAAATCGTTTAGCTTCAAATACTTGTGATATACATGATTTAGCTTCAGCTGCATTCGAAACAGACAAATTAGCTTCTAATCAACGCGAAATACATTATTTAGCTTGAAAACAGTGCGAATTAGAAGGCTTAGCTTCAAATCCATGCGAAACGAATGATTTAGCTTCAAATACTTGCGATATAAATGATACAGATTCAAATGCTGGCGAAACAAACGAGTTATCTTCAAATCCATGCGAAGCGAAAGATTTAGCTGTAAATACTTGCGAATATAAGTGATATAGTTTCAACTACAGACGACACAATCGAGTTAGATTCAAATCCATGCGAAACATATGATTTAGCTTCAAACCAATGCGATGTAGAAGGTTTAGCTTCAAATCCGCGCGAAACAAATGATTTACATTCAAATACTTGCGATATAAGTGATATAGATTCAAATGCAGGAGAGACAAATGAGTTAGCTTCAAATCCACGCGAAACACATGATTTAGCTTCAAATCAACGCGAAGTAAAAGGCTTATATTCAAATCCATGCGATACAAATCGTTTAGCTTCAAATACTTGTGATATACATGATTTAGCTTCAGCTGCATTCGAAACAGACGAATTAGCTTCTAATCCACGCGAAATACATTATTTAGCTTGAAAACAGTGCGAATTAGAAGGCTTAGCTTCAAATCCATGCGAAACGAATGATTTAGCTTCAAATGTTTGCGATATAAATGATACAGCTTCAAATGCATGCGAAACAAACGAGTTAGCTTCAAATCCATGCGAAACACATGATTTATATGCAAATCAATGCGACGTAGAAGGATTAGCTTCAAATCCATGCGGAACAATTGATTTAGCTTCAAATACTTGTGATATAAGTGATATAGATTCAACTGCAGACGTAACAAACGAGTTTGCTTCAAATCCATGCGAAACATATGATTTTGCTTCAAATACTTGCGATATAAGTGATATAGCTTCAAATGCAGACGAATCAAACGAGTTAGCTTCCTAAGCCATGCGATATACATGATTTAGCTTCAAAAAAATGCGAAACTCATGATTTAGCTTCAAATCAATGCGAACTAGATGTCTTAACTTCAAATCCATGCGAAACAAATGATTTAGCTTCAAAGCAATGCGAAGTAGAAGGCTTATCTTCAAATCCATGCGACACAACTGATTTAACATCAAATACTTGCGATATAAGTGATATAGCTTTCAAATGTAGACGAATCAAACGAGTTAGCTTCAAAAGCCATGCGATATACATGATTTAGCTTGAAATCAATGCGAAACTCATGATTTAGCTTCAAGTCAATGCGAACTAGATGTCTTAGCTTCAAATCCATGAGAAACACATGAATTAGCTTCAAATCAATGCGATGAAGAAGGTTTAGCTTCAAATTCGCCCGAAACAAATGATTTAGCTTCAAATACTTGCGATATAAGTGATATAGCTTCAAATGCAGGCGAAACAAAAGAGTTAGCGTCAAATCCATGCGGAACACATGATTTAACTTCAAATCAGTGCGAAGTAGAAGGCTTAGCTTCAAATCCATGCGAATCTAATGGTTCGGCTTCAAATACTTGTGAAATGCATGATTTAGCTTCAACTGCATGCGAAACAACGAGTTACCTTCAAATCCACGCGAAACACACAATTTAGCTTCAAGTCAATGCGAAGTAGCAGGTTTAGCTTCAAATCCATGCGAAACAAATGATTGAGCTTCCTACACTTGGGATATATGTGATATAGCTTCAACTGCATGCGAATCAAATGAGTTACATTCAAATCCAAACGAAACACATGATTTAGCTTCAAATACTTGCGATATAAATGATATAGTTTCAAATGCAGGAGAAACGAACGAGTTAGCTTCAAATCCATGCGAAACACATGATTCAGCTGCAAATCAATTCGAAGTAGAAGGGCTTTGCTTCAAATCCACGCGAAACACATGATTTAACTTCAAATCAGTGCGAAGTAGAAGGCTTAGCTTCAAATCCAAGCGAATCTAATGGTTCGGCTTCAAATACTTGTGAAATGCATGATTTAGCTTCAACTGCATGCGAAACAACGAGTTACCTTCAAATCCACGCGAAACACATAATTTAGCTTCAAGTCAATGCGAAGTAGAAGGCTTAGCTTCAAATCCATGCGAATCTAATGGTTCGGCTTCAAATATTTGTGAAATGCATGATTTAGCTTCAACTGCATGCGAAACAACGAGTTACCTTCAAATCCATGCGAAGCACATATTTTAGCTTCAAATCAATGCGAAGTAGTAGGTTTAGCTTCGAATCCATGCGAAACACATGATTTAGCTTCAAATACTTGCGATATAAGTGATATAGTTTCAAATGCAGGTTAAAACGAACGAGTTAATTTCAAATCCTTGCGAAACACATGATTCAGCTGCAAATCAATGCGAAGTAGAATGTTTAGCTTCAAATCCATGCGATCTAGAAGGTTTAGCTTCAAATCCATGCGATCTAGAAGGTTTAGCTTCAAATCCATGCGAAACAAATGATTTAGCTTCAAATCAATGCGAAGTAGAAGGCTTAGCTTCAAATCCATGCGAAACAAATGGGTAAGATACAAATGCTTGTGATATACATTATTTAGCTACAACTGCATGCGAAACAAACGAGTTAGCTTCAAATCAATGCGAAACACATGATTTAGCTTCAAATCAATGCGATGTAGAAGGCTTAGCTTCAAATCCATGCGAAACAAATGATTTAGTTACAAATACTTGTGATATACACTATTTAGCTACAACTGCATGCGAAACAAACGAGTTAGCTACAAATACATGGGAAACACATGATTTAGCTTCAAATCAATGCGATGTAGAAGGTTTAGCATCAAATCCATGCGATACAAATGATTGAGTTTCAAACACTTGGGATAAAGGTGATATAGCTTCAACTGCATGCGAAACAAACGAGTTACCTTCAAATCCACGCGAAACACATGATTTAGCTTCAAATCAAATTGATGTAGAAGGTTTAGCTTCAAATCCATGCGAAACAAATGATTGAGCTTCAAACACTTGGGATATAGGTGGTATATTTTCAACTGCATGCGAAACACATGAGTTAGCTTCAAATCATGCGATGTAGAAGGTTTAGCATCAAATCTATTCGATACAAATGATTGAGTCTTCAAACACTTGGGATAAAGGTGATATAGCTTCAACTGCATGCGAAACAAACGAGTTGCCTTCAAATCCACGCGAAACACGTGATTTAGCTTCAAATCAATTTGATGTAGAAGGTTTAGCTTCAAATCCATGCGAAACAAATGATTTAGCTTCAAATCCATGCGAAACGAATGATTTAGCATAAAATACTTGCGAATATAAGTGATATAGCTTCAAATGCAGGCGAAACAGACGAGTTAGCTTCAGATCCATGCGAAACACATGATTTAGTTGCAAATCAATGCGATGTAGAGGGTTTAGCTTCAAATCCATGCGGCAGACAAGATTTAGCTTCAAATCAATGCGATGTAGAAAGTTCAGCTTCAAATCCATGCGACGCACATGATTTAGCTTCAAATACTTGCGATATAAGTGATATAGCTTCAAAATCTGGAGGAACAAACGAGGTAGCTTCAATTCCATGCGAAACAAATGATTTAGCTTCAAATCAATGCGAAGTAGAGGGCTTAGCTTCAAATCCATGCGTAACAAATGGTTTAGCTACAAATACTTGTGATATACATGATTTAGCTACAACTGCATGCGAAACAAACGAGTTAGCTTCAAATACATGGGATACACATTGATTTAGCTTCAAATCAATGCGATGTAGAGGGTTTAGCTTCAAATCCATGCGATACACAAGATTTAGCTTCAAATCAATGCGATGTAGAAAGTTCAGCTTCAGATCCATGCGACGCACATGATTTAGCTTCAAATACTTGCGATATAAGTGACATAACTTCAAAATCTGGAGGAACAAACGAGGTAGCTTCAATTCATGCGAAACAAATGATTTAGCTTCAAATCAATGCGAAGTAGAGGGCTTAGCTTCAAATCCATGCGAAACAAATGGTTTAGCTACAAATCAATGCGAAGTAGAAGGCTTAGCTTCAAATCCATGCGAAACACAAATGGATAAGATACAAATGCTTGTGATATACATTATTTAGCTACAACTGCATGCGAAACAAACGAGTTAGCTCCAAATCCATGCGAAACAAATGATTTAGCTTCAAATCAATGCGAAGTAGAAGGCTTAGCTTCAAATCCATGCGAAACAAATGGATAAGATACAAATGCTTGTGATATACATTATTTAGCTACAACTGCATGCGAAACAAACGAGTTAGCTCCAAATCCATGCGAAACACATGATTTAGCTGCAAATCAATGCGATGTAGAAGGTTTAGCTTCAAATCCATGCGATCTAGAAGGTTTAGCTTCAAATCCATGCGAAACAAATGATTTAGCTTCAAATCAATGCGAAGTAGAAGGCTTAGCTTCAAATCCATGCGAAACAAATGGATAAGATACAAATGCTTGTGATATACATTATTTAGCTACAACTGCATGCGAAACAAACGAGTTAGCTCCAAATCCATGCGAAACACATGATTTAGCTTCACAATTAAATCAATGCGATGTAGAAGGTTTAGCATCAAATCGATTCGATACAAATGATTGAGCTTCAAACACTTGGGATAAAGGTGATATAGCTTCAACTGCATGCGAAACAAACGAGTTACCTTCAAATCCACGCGAAACACATGATTTAGCTTCAAATCAATTTGATGTAGAAGGTTTAGCTTCAAATCCATGCGAAACAAATGATTTAGCTTCAAATCCATGCGAAACAAATGATTTAGCTTCAAATCAATGCGAAGTAGAGGGCTTAGCTACAAATCCATGCGTAACAAATGGTTTAGCTACAAATACTTGTGATATACATTATTTAGATACAACTGCATGCGAAACAAACGAGTTACCTTCAAATACATGGGATACACATGATTTAGCTTCAAATCAATGCGATGTAGAGGGTTTAGCTTCAAATCCATGCGATACACAAGATTTAGCTTCAAATCAATGCGATGTAGAAGGTTCAGCTTGAAATCCATGCGACACATATGATTTAGCTTCAAATACTTGCGATATAAGTGATATAGCTTCAAAAGCAGGAGGAACAAACGAGGTAGCTTCAATTCCACGCGAAACAAATGATTTAGCTTCAAATCAATGCGAAGTAGAAGGCTTAGCTTCAAATCCATGCGAAACAAATGGTTTAGCTACAAATACTTGTGATATACATTATTTAGCTACAACTGAATGCGAAACAAACAAGTTTGCATCAAATCCATGCGAAACACACGATTTAGCTTCAAATCAATGCCATGTAGAAGGTTTAGCTTCAAATCCAAGCGAAACGAACGAGTTAGATTCAAATCCATGCGAAAGAAATGATTCAGCATCAAATCAGTGTGAAGTAGAAGGCTTAGCATCAAACCCCATGCGAATCAAATGGTTTAGATTCAAATACTTTGATATACATGATTTAGCTTAAACTGCTTGCGACACAAACGAGTTAGCTTCAAATCCATGCGAAACACATGATTCAGATGCAAATCAATGCGATGTAGAAGGTTTAGCTTCATATCCATGCAAAACACGTGATTTAGCTTCCTATTAATGCGAAGTAGAAGGCTTAGCTTCAAATCTATGCGAAACAAATGGATTCGCGTCAAATACTTGCGATATAAATGAAATAGCTTCAACTGCATGCGAAACAAACGAGGTAGCTTCAAATTTATGCAAAACACATGATTAAGCTTCAAATGCATGCGAAACACATGATTTATCTTCAAATACATGCGAAACACATGATTTATCTTCAAATACATGCGAAACACATGGTTTAGCATCAAATACATGCGAAACAAATTGTTTAGCCGCAGATACTTATGATATACATGATTTAGCTTCAACTGCATGCGAAACTAACGAGTTAGCTTCAAATACTTGCGATATAAATGAAGTTGGTTGAAAAGCAGGAAAAAAACGAGTTAGCTTCAAATCCATGCGAAATACATGATTTAGCTTCATATCAATGCGAAGTAGAAGGCAACGCTTCAAATCCATGCGACACAACTGATTGAGCATCAAATACATGCGATATAAATGATATCGCTTCAAATGCAGGCGACACAAACGAGTTAGCTTCAAATCCATGCAAAACACATGATTTAGCTTCAAATCCAAGCGAAACACATGATATAGCTTCAAATCAATGCGATGTAAAAGGTTTAGCTTCAAATCCGTGCGAAGCAAATGATGTTGGCATCAAATACTTGCGATGTAAGTGATATAGCTTCAATGCAGGCCAAACAGACGAGTTAGCATCAAATCCATGAGAAACACATGATTTAGCTTCAAATCAATGCGAAGTACAGGGCTTAGCTTCAAATCCATGCGAAACGAATGATTTAGCGTCAAATACTTGCGAATATAATGGATACAGCTTCAAATGTATGCGAAACAAACGAGTTAGCTTCAAATACTTGCGATATAAATGAAGTAGGTTCAGAAGCTGGAAAAACGAACGAGTCAGATTCAAATCCATGCGAAACACATGATCTAGATTCATATCAATACGAAGTAGAAGGCTTAGCTTCAAATCCATGCGACACAACTGATTGAGCATCAAATACTTGCGATATAAATGATATAGCTTCAAATGCAGGCGACACAAATGGTTTAGCTACAAATACTTGTGATATACATTATTTAGCTTCAACTGCATACGAAACAAACGAGTTAGCTTTAAATCCATGCGAAACACATGATTTAGCTTCAAATCAATGCGATGTAGAAGATTTAGCTTCAAATCCATGCCAAACACATGATTTAGCTTAAAATCCACGGGATGTAGAAGGTTTAGCTTCAAATCCATGCGAAACACATGATTCAGCTGCAAATCAATGCGATGTAGAAGGTTTAGCTTCAAATCCATGCGAAACAAATGGTTTAGCTACAAATACTTGTGATATACATTATTTAGCTTCAACTGCATACGAAACAAACGAGTTAGCTTTAAATCCATGCGAAACACATGATTTAGCTTCAAATCAATGCGATGTAGAAGATTTAGCTTCAAATCCATGCGATACACAAGATTTAGCTTCAAATCAATGCGATGTAGAAGGTTCAGCTTCAAATCCATGCGACACATATGATTTAGCTTCAAATACTTGCGATATAAATGATATAGCTTCAAAAGCAGGAGGAACAAACGAGGTAGCTTCAATTCTATGCGAAACAAATGATTTAGCTTCAAATCAATGCGAAGTAGATGGCATAGCTTCAAATCCATGCGAAACAAATGGTTTAGCTACAAATACTTGTGATATACATTATTTAGCTACAACTGCATGCGAAACATACGAGTTTGCATCAAATCCATGCGAAACACACGATTTAGCTTCAAATCAATGCGATGTAGAAGGTTTAGCTTCAAATCCAAGCGAAACATATGATTCAGCTGCAAATCAATGCGATGTAGAAGGTTCAGCTTCAAGTCCATGCAAAACACGTGATTTAGCTTCCAATTAATGCGAAGTAGAAGGCTTAGCTTCAAATCCATGCGAAACGCATTATTTAGTTGCAAATCAGTGCGAAGTAGTAGGCTCATGTTCAAATCAATAAGATTCAAATGGTTCATCTTCAAATATTTGTGAAAGACATGATTTAGCTTCAACTGCATGCGAAACAAACGAGTTAGCATCAAATCCATGCGAAACACATGATTTAGCTTCAAACCAATGCGATGTAGAAGGTTTAGCTTCAAATCCATGCAAAACAGGTGACTTAGCTTCTAATTAATGCGAAATAGAAGGCTTAGCCGCAAATCCATGCGATAGACAAGATTTAGCTTCAAATCAATGCGATGTAGAAGGTTTAGCTTCAGATCGAAGCGAAACGAACGAGTTAGCTTCAAATCCATGCGAAACACGTGATTCAGCTGCAAATCAATGCGATGTAGAAGGTTTAGCTTCAAATCCATGCGATACAAATGGTTTAGCTACAAATACTTGTGATATACATTATTTAGCTACAGCTGCATGCGAAACAAACGAGTTAGCTTCAAATCCATGCGAAAGACATGATTCAGGATCAAATCAGTGTGAAGTAGAAGGCTTACCATCAAATCCCATGCGAATCAAATGGTTTAGATTCAAATACTTGTGATATACATGACTTAGCTTCAACTGCATTCGACACAAACGAGTTAGCTTCAAATCCATGCGAAACACATGATTCAGATGCAAATCAATGCGATGTAGAAGGTTTAGCTTCAAATCCATGCCAAACATATGATTTAGCTTCAAATCCATGGGATGTATAAGGTTTAGTTTCAAATCCATCAGAAACAAATGATTTAGCTTCAGATACTTGCGATATACATTATTTAGCTACAACTGCCTGCGAAACAAACGAGTTAGCTTCAAATCCATGCGAAACACATGATTTAGCTTCAAATCAATGCGATGTAGAAGGTTTAGCTTCAAATCCATGCGAAACAAATGATTGAGCTTCAAACACTTGGGATATAGCTGGTATAGCTTCAACTGCATGCGAACCAAACGAGTTACCTTCAAATTCACGCGAAATACATGAGTTAGCTTCAAATCAATGTGAGGTAGAAGGTTTAGCTTCAAATCCATGCGAAACAATTGATTGAGCTTCAACCACTTGGGATAAAGGTGATATAGCTTCAGCTGCATGCGAAACAAACGAGTTACCTTCAAATCAATGCGATGTAGAAGGTTTAGCTTCAAATCCATGCGAAACACATGATTTAGCTTCAAATCCACATGATGTAGAAGCTTTAGCTTCAAATCCATGCGAAACACATGATTTAGCTTCAAATACTTGCGATATAAGTTAAATAGATTCAAATAAAGGCGAAACGAACGAGTTAGCTTCAAATCCATGCGAAACACATGATTCATTTGCAAATAAATGCGATATAGAAGGTTTAGCTTCAAATCCATGCCAAACACATGATTTAGCTTAAAATCCACGGGATGTAGAAGGTTTAGCTTCAAATCCATGCGAAACACATGATTCAGCTGCAAATCAATGCGATGTAGAAGGTTTAGCTTCAAATCCATGCGAAACAAATGGTTTAGCTACAAATACTTGTGATATACATTATATAGCTTCAACTGCATACGAAACAAACGAGTTAGCTTTAAATCCATGCGAAACACATGATTTAGCTTCAAATCAATGCAATGTAGAAGATTTAGCTTCAAATCCATGCGATACACAAGATTTAGCTTCAAATCAATGCGATGTAGAAGGTTCAGCTTCAAATCCATGCGACACATATGATTTAGCTTCAAATACTTGCGATATAAATGATATAGCTTCAAAAGCAGGAGGAATAAACGAGGTAGCTTCAATTCTATGCGAAACAAATGATTTAGCTTCAAATCAATGCGATGTAGAGGGTTTAGCTTCAAATCCATGCGATACACAAGATTTAGCTTCAAATCAATGCGATGTAGAAGGTTCAGCTTGAAATCCATGCGACACATATGATTTAGCTTCAAATACTTGCGATATAAGTGATATAGCTTCAAAAGCAGGAGGAACAAACGAGGTAGCTTCAATTCCACGCGAAACAAATGATTTAGCTTCAAATCAATGCGAAGTAGAAGGCTTAGCTTCAAATCCATGCGAAACAAATGGTTTAGCTACAAATACTTGTGATATACATTATTTAGCTACAACTGAATGCGAAACAAACAAGTTTGCATCAAATCCATGCGAAACACACGATTTAGCTTCAAATCAATGCCATGTAGAAGGTTTAGCTTCAAATCCAAGCGAAACGAACGAGTTAGATTCAAATCCATGCGAAAGAAATGATTCAGCATCAAATCAGTGTGAAGTAGAAGGCTTAGCATCAAACCCCATGCGAATCAAATGGTTTAGATTCAAATACTTTGATATACATGATTTAGCTTAAACTGCTTGCGACACAAACGAGTTAGCTTCAAATCCATGCGAAACACATGATTCAGATGCAAATCAATGCGATGTAGAAGGTTTAGCTTCATATCCATGCAAAACACGTGATTTAGCTTCCTATTAATGCGAAGTAGAAGGCTTAGCTTCAAATCTATGCGAAACAAATGGATTCGCGTCAAATACTTGCGATATAAATGAAATAGCTTCAACTGCATGCGAAACAAACGAGGTAGCTTCAAATTTATGCAAAACACATGATTAAGCTTCAAATGCATGCGAAACACATGATTTATCTTCAAATACATGCGAAACACATGATTTATCTTCAAATACATGCGAAACACATGGTTTAGCATCAAATACATGCGAAACAAATTGTTTAGCCGCAGATACTTATGATATACATGATTTAGCTTCAACTGCATGCGAAACTAACGAGTTAGCTTCAAATACTTGCGATATAAATGAAGTTGGTTGAAAAGCAGGAAAAAAACGAGTTAGCTTCAAATCCATGCGAAATACATGATTTAGCTTCATATCAATGCGAAGTAGAAGGCAACGCTTCAAATCCATGCGACACAACTGATTGAGCATCAAATACATGCGATATAAATGATATCGCTTCAAATGCAGGCGACACAAACGAGTTAGCTTCAAATCCATGCAAAACACATGATTTAGCTTCAAATCCAAGCGAAACACATGATATAGCTTCAAATCAATGCGATGTAAAAGGTTTAGCTTCAAATCCGTGCGAAGCAAATGATGTTGGCATCAAATACTTGCGATGTAAGTGATATAGCTTCAATGCAGGCCAAACAGACGAGTTAGCATCAAATCCATGAGAAACACATGATTTAGCTTCAAATCAATGCGAAGTACAGGGCTTAGCTTCAAATCCATGCGAAACGAATGATTTAGCGTCAAATACTTGCGAATATAATGGATACAGCTTCAAATGTATGCGAAACAAACGAGTTAGCTTCAAATACTTGCGATATAAATGAAGTAGGTTCAGAAGCTGGAAAAACGAACGAGTCAGATTCAAATCCATGCGAAACACATGATCTAGATTCATATCAATACGAAGTAGAAGGCTTAGCTTCAAATCCATGCGACACAACTGATTGAGCATCAAATACTTGCGATATAAATGATATAGCTTCAAATGCAGGCGACACAAATGGTTTAGCTACAAATACTTGTGATATACATTATTTAGCTTCAACTGCATACGAAACAAACGAGTTAGCTTTAAATCCATGCGAAACACATGATTTAGCTTCAAATCAATGCGATGTAGAAGATTTAGCTTCAAATCCATGCCAAACACATGATTTAGCTTAAAATCCACGGGATGTAGAAGGTTTAGCTTCAAATCCATGCGAAACACATGATTCAGCTGCAAATCAATGCGATGTAGAAGGTTTAGCTTCAAATCCATGCGAAACAAATGGTTTAGCTACAAATACTTGCGATATAAATGATATAGCTTCAAAAGCAGGAGGAACAAACGAGGTAGCTTCAATTCTATGCGAAACAAATGATTTAGCTTCAAATCAATGCGAAGTAGATGGCATAGCTTCAAATCCATGCGAAACAAATGGTTTAGCTACAAATACTTGTGATATACATTATTTAGCTACAACTGCATGCGAAACATACGAGTTTGCATCAAATCCATGCGAAACACACGATTTAGCTTCAAATCAATGCGATGTAGAAGGTTTAGCTTCAAATCCAAGCGAAACATATGATTCAGCTGCAAATCAATGCGATGTAGAAGGTTCAGCTTCAAGTCCATGCAAAACACGTGATTTAGCTTCCAATTAATGCGAAGTAGAAGGCTTAGCTTCAAATCCATGCGAAACGCATTATTTAGTTGCAAATCAGTGCGAAGTAGTAGGCTCATGTTCAAATCAATAAGATTCAAATGGTTCATCTTCAAATATTTGTGAAAGACATGATTTAGCTTCAACTGCATGCGAAACAAACGAGTTAGCATCAAATCCATGCGAAACACATGATTTAGCTTCAAACCAATGCGATGTAGAAGGTTTAGCTTCAAATCCATGCAAAACAGGTGACTTAGCTTCTAATTAATGCGAAATAGAAGGCTTAGCCGCAAATCCATGCGATAGACAAGATTTAGCTTCAAATCAATGCGATGTAGAAGGTTTAGCTTCAGATCGAAGCGAAACGAACGAGTTAGCTTCAAATCCATGCGAAACACGTGATTCAGCTGCAAATCAATGCGATGTAGAAGGTTTAGCTTCAAATCCATGCGATACAAATGGTTTAGCTACAAATACTTGTGATATACATTATTTAGCTACAGCTGCATGCGAAACAAACGAGTTAGCTTCAAATCCATGCGAAAGACATGATTCAGGATCAAATCAGTGTGAAGTAGAAGGCTTACCATCAAATCCCATGCGAATCAAATGGTTTAGATTCAAATACTTGTGATATACATGACTTAGCTTCAACTGCATTCGACACAAACGAGTTAGCTTCAAATCCATGCGAAACACATGATTCAGATGCAAATCAATGCGATGTAGAAGGTTTAGCTTCAAATCCATGCCAAACATATGATTTAGCTTCAAATCCATGGGATGTATAAGGTTTAGTTTCAAATCCATCAGAAACAAATGATTTAGCTTCAGATACTTGCGATATACATTATTTAGCTACAACTGCCTGCGAAACAAACGAGTTAGCTTCAAATCCATGCGAAACACATGATTTAGCTTCAAATCAATGCGATGTAGAAGGTTTAGCTTCAAATCCATGCGAAACAAATGATTGAGCTTCAAACACTTGGGATATAGCTGGTATAGCTTCAACTGCATGCGAACCAAACGAGTTACCTTCAAATTCACGCGAAATACATGAGTTAGCTTCAAATCAATGTGAGGTAGAAGGTTTAGCTTCAAATCCATGCGAAACAATTGATTGAGCTTCAACCACTTGGGATAAAGGTGATATAGCTTCAGCTGCATGCGAAACAAACGAGTTACCTTCAAATCAATGCGATGTAGAAGGTTTAGCTTCAAATCCATGCGAAACACATGATTTAGCTTCAAATCCACATGATGTAGAAGCTTTAGCTTCAAATCCATGCGAAACACATGATTTAGCTTCAAATACTTGCGATATAAGTTAAATAGATTCAAATAAAGGCGAAACGAACGAGTTAGCTTCAAATCCATGCGAAACACATGATTCATTTGCAAATAAATGCGATATAGAAGGTTTAGCTTCAAATCCATGCCAAACACATGATTTAGCTTAAAATCCACGGGATGTAGAAGGTTTAGCTTCAAATCCATGCGAAACACATGATTCAGCTGCAAATCAATGCGATGTAGAAGGTTTAGCTTCAAATCCATGCGAAACAAATGGTTTAGCTACAAATACTTGTGATATACATTATATAGCTTCAACTGCATACGAAACAAACGAGTTAGCTTTAAATCCATGCGAAACACATGATTTAGCTTCAAATCAATGCAATGTAGAAGATTTAGCTTCAAATCCATGCGATACACAAGATTTAGCTTCAAATCAATGCGATGTAGAAGGTTCAGCTTCAAATCCATGCGACACATATGATTTAGCTTCAAATACTTGCGATATAAATGATATAGCTTCAAAAGCAGGAGGAATAAACGAGGTAGCTTCAATTCTATGCGAAACAAATGATTTAGCTTCAAATCAATGCGAAGTAGATGGCATAGCTTCAAATCCATGCGAAACAAATGGTTTAGCTACAAATACTTGTGATATACATTATTTAGCTACAACTGCATGCGAAACATACGAGTTTGCATCAAATCCATGCGAAACACACGATTTAGCTTCAAATCAATGCGATGAAGAAGGTTTAGCTTCAAATCCAAGCGAAACATATGATTCAGCTGCAAATCAATGCGATGTAGAAGGTTCAGCTTCAAGTCCATGCAAAACACGTGATTTAGCTTCCAATTAATGCGAAGTAGAAGGCTTAGCTTCAAATCCATGCGAAACGCATTATTTAGTTGCAAATCAGTGCGAAGTAGTAGGCTCATGTTCAAATCAATAAGATTCAAATGGTTCATCTTCAAATATTTGTGAAAGACATGATTTAGCTTCAACTGCATGCGAAACAAACGAGTTAGCATCAAATCCATGCGAAACACATGATTTAGCTTCAAACCAATGCGATGTAGAAGGTTTAGCTTCAAATCCATGCAAAACAAGTGATTTAGCTTCTAATTAATGCGAAATAGAAGGCTTAGCCGCAAATCCATGCGATAGACAAGATTTAGCTTCAAATCAATGCGATGTAGAAGGTTTAGCTTCAGATCGAAGCGAAACGAACGAGTTAGCTTCAAATCCATGCGAAACACGTGATTCAGCTGCAAATCAATGCGATGTAGAAGGTTTAGCTTCAAATCCATGCGATACAAATGGTTTAGCTACAAATACTTGTGATATACATTATTTAGCTACAGCTGCATGCGAAACAAACGAGTTTGCATCAAATCCATGCGAAACACACGATTTAGCTTCAAATCAATGCGAAGTAGAAGGCTTAGCTTCAAATCCACGCAAACAAATGGTTTAGCTACAAATACTTGTGATATACATTATTTAGCTACAACTGCATGCGAAACAAACGAGTTAGCTTCAAATCCATGCGAAAGACATGATTCAGCATCAAATCAGTGTGAAGTAGCAGGTTTAACTTCAAATCCATGCAAAACATGTGATTTAGGATCCAATCAATTCGAAGTAGAAGCCTTAGCTTCAAATCCATGCGAATCTAATGGTTCGGCTTCAAATACTTGTGACATACATGATTTAGCTTAAACTGCATGCGACACAAACGAGTTAGCTTCAAATCCATGCGAAACACATGATTCAGATGCAAATCAATGCGATGTAGAAGGTTTAGCTTCAAATCCATGCAAAACACGTGATTTAGCTTCCTACTAATGCGAAGTAGAAGGCTTAGCTTCAAATCTATGCGAAACAAATGGTTTAGGTTCAAATACTTGTGATATACGTTATTTAGATTTAACTGCATGCGCAACGAACTAGTTAGCTTCAAATCCATGCGAAACACATAATTTAGCTTCAAATCAATGCGAAGTAGCAGGATTAACTTCACATCCATGCAAAACATGTGATTTAGGATCCAATCAATTCGATGTAGAAGCCTTAGCTTCAAATCCATGCGAATCTAATGGTTCGGCTTCAAATACTTGTGAAATGCATGATTTAGCTTCAACTGCATGCGAAACAACGAGTTACCTTGAAATCCATGCGAAACACATATTTTAGCTTCAAATAAATGCGAAGTAGCAGGTGTAGCTTCAAATCCATGCGAAACACATGATTTAGCTTCAAATACTTGCGATATAAGTGATATAGTTTCAAATGCATGTTGAAACGAACGAGTTAGCTTTAAATCCATGCGAAACACAAGATTCAGCTGCAAATCAATGCGATGTAGAAGGTTCAGCTTCAAGTCCATGCAAAACACGTGATTTAGCTTCCAATTAATGCGAAGTAGAAGGCTTAGCTTCAAATCCATGCGAAACAAATGGTTTAGCGTCAAATACTTGTGATATACGTTATTTAGATTTAACAGTATGCGTAACGAACGAGTTAGCTTCAAATCCATGCGAAACACATGATTTAGCTGCAAATCAATGCGATGTAGAAGGTTTAGCTCCAAATACATGCGAAACAAATGATTGAGCTTCAAACACTTGGGATGTTGGTGGTATAGCTCCAACTGCATGCGAAACAAACGAGTTACCTTCAAATCCACGCGAAACACATGAGTTAGCTTCAAATCAGTGCGATGTAGAAGGTTTAGCTCCAAATACATGCGAAACACATGATTTAGTTGCAAATCAATGCGATGTAGAGGGTTTAGCCGCAAATCCATGCGATAGACAAGATTTAGCTTCAAATCAATGCGATGTAGAAGGTTTAGCATCAATTCCATGCGATACAAATGATTGTGCTTCAAACACTTGGGATAAAGGTGATATAGCTTCAACTGCATGCGAAACAAACGAGTTACCTTCAAATCCACGCGAAACACATGATTTAGCTTCAAATCAATCTGATGTAGAAGGTTTAGCTTCAAATAGATGCTAAACAAATGATTTAGCTTCAAATCAATGCGAAGTAAAAGGCTTAGCTTCAAATCCATGCGAAAGGAATGATTTAGCATAAAATACTTGCGAATATAAGTGATACAGCTTCAAATGCAGGCGAAACAAACGAGTTAGCTTCAGATCCATGCGCAACACATGATTTAGTTGCAAATCAATGCGATGTAGAGGGTTTAGCTTCAAATCCATGCGATACACAAGATTTAGCTTCAAATCAATGCGATGTAGAAAGTTCAGCTTCAAATCCATGCGACGCACATGATTTAGCTTCAAATACTTGCGATATAAGTGATATAGCTTCAAAATCTGGAGGAACAAACGAGGTAGCTTCAATTCCATGCGAAACAAATGATTTAGCTTCAAATCAATGCGAAGTAGAGGGCTTAGCTTCAAATCAATGCGTAACAAATGGTTTAGCTACAAATACTTGTGATATACATTATTTAGCTACAACTGCATGCGAAACAAACGAGTTAGCTTCAAATACATGGGATACACATGATTTAGCTTCAAATCAATGCGATGTAGAGGGTTTAGCTTCAAATCCATGCGATACACAAGATTTAGCTTCAAATCAGTGCGATGTAGAAAGTTCAGCTTCAAATCCATGCGACGCACATGATTTAGCTTCAAATACTTGCGATATAAGTGATACAACTTCAAAATCTGGAGGAACAAACGAGGTAGCTTCAATTCCATGCGAAACAAATGATTTAGCTTCAAATCAATGCGAAGTAGAGGGCTTAGCTTCAAATCCATGCGAAACAAATGGTTTAGCTACAAATACTTGTGATATACATTATTTAGCTACAACTGCATGCGAAACAAACGAGTTAGCTTCAAATACATGGGATACACATGATTTAGCTTCAAATCAATGCGATGTAGAAGGTTTAGCTTAAAATCCATGCGAAACAGATGGTTTAGCTACAAATACTTGTGATATACATTATTTAGCTACAACTGCATGCGAAACAAACGAGTTAGCTTCAAATCCATGCGAAAGACATGATTCAGCATCAAATCAGTGTGAAGTAGAAGGCTTAGCATCAAATCCCATGCGAATCAAATGGTTTAGATTCAAATACTTGTGATATACATGATTTAGCTTAAACTGCATGCGACACAATCGAGTTACCTTCAAATCCACGCGAAACACATGAGTTAGCTTCAAATCAATGCGATGTAGAAGGCTTAGCTTCAAATTCAAGCGAAACACATGATTTAGCTTCAAATACTTGCGATATAAGTGATATAGTTTCAAATGCAGGTGAAACGAACGAGTTAGCTTCAAATCAATGCGAAGTAGAAGGCTTAGCTTCAAATCCTTGCGAAACAAATGGTTTAGCTACAAATACTCGTGATATACGTTATTTAGATTTAACTGCATGCGCAACGAACGAGTTAGCTTCAAATCCATGCGAAACACATGATTTAGCTTCAAATCAATGCGATGTAGGAGGTTTAGCTTCAAATCCATGCGATGTAGATGGTTTAGCTTCAAATCGATGCGAAACAAATGACTTAGCTGCAAATCAATGCGATGTTGAAGGCTTAGCTTCAAATCCATGCAAAACACGTGATTTAGGATCCAATCAATGCGAAGTAGAGGTCTTAGCTTCAAATCCATGCGATACAAATGGTTTAGCTACAAATACTTGTGATATACATTATTAAGCTACAACTGCATGCGAAACAAACGAGTTACCTTCAAATCCACGCGAAACACATGATTTAGCTTCAAATCAATGCGATGTAGAAGGCTTAGCTTCAAATCCATGCAAAACACGTGATTTAGGATCCAATCAATGCGAAGTAGAAGGCTTAGCTTCAAATCCATGCGAAACAAATGGTTTAGCTTCAAATACTTGCGATATAAGTGATATAGTTTCAAATGCAGGTGAAACGAACGAGTTAGCTTCAAATCAATGCGAAGTAGAAGGCTTAGCTTCAAATCCTTGCGAAACAAATGGTTTAGCTACAAATACTCGTGATATACGTTATTTAGATTTAACTGCATGCGCAACGAACGAGTTAGCTTCAAATCCATGCGAAACACATGATTTAGCTTCAAATCAATGCGATGTAGGAGGTTTAGCTTCAAATCCATGCGATGTAGATGGTTTAGCTTCAAATCGATGCGAAACAAATGACTTAGCTGCAAATCAATGCGATGTTGAAGGCTTAGCTTCAAATCCATGCAAAACACGTGATTTAGGATCCAATCAATGCGAAGTAGAGGTCTTAGCTTCAAATCCATGCGATACAAATGGTTTAGCTACAAATACTTGTGATATACATTATTAAGCTACAACTGCATGCGAAACAAACGAGTTACCTTCAAATCCACGCGAAACACATGATTTAGCTTCAAATCAATGCGATGTAGAAGGCTTAGCTTCAAATCCATGCAAAACACGTGATTTAGGATCCAATCAATGCGAAGTAGAAGGCTTAGCTTCAAATCCATGCGAAACAAATGGTTTAGCTTCAAATACTTGCGATATAAGTAATATAGCTTCAAATGCAGACGAAACAAAAGAGTTAGCTTCAAATCCAAGCGGAACTCATGATTTAGCATCAGATCAATGCGATGTAGAAGGTTTAGCGTCAAATCCAAGCGAAACACATGACCTAGCTTCAAATCAATGCAATGTAGAAGGTTTAGCTTCAAATCCACGCGAAACAAATGATTTAGCTTCAAATCACTGTTGAAGTAGAAGGCTTAGCTTCAAAACCATGCGGAACAAATGATTTAGCTTCAAATACTTGTGATATAAGTGATATAGATTCAACTGCAGGCAAAACAAACGAGTTAGCTTCAAATCCATGCGAAACAAATGATTTCTCTTCAAATACTTGCGATAAAAGTGATATAGCATCAAATGCAGGCAATTAAAACAAGTTAGCTTCAATTCCATGCGAATCACATGATTAAGTTTCAATTCAATTCCTAGTAGGAGAATTCGCTTCAAATCCATGCGAAACTTCAAATGCAGACGAAACACACGATAGGCTTCAAATCCATGCGAAGCAAATGATTTAGTTTCAAGTCAATTCATAGTAGAAGGCTTAGCTTCAAATCCATGCAAAACACGTGATTTAGGATCCAATCAATGCGAAGTAGAAGGCTTAGCTTCAAATCCATGCGAAACAAATGGTTTAGCTTCAAATACTTGCGATATAAGTGATATAGTTTCAAATGCAGGTGAAACGAACGAGTTAGCTTCAAATCAATGCGAAGTAGAAGGCTTAGCTTCAAATCCTTGCGAAACAAATGGTTTAGCTACAAATACTCGTGATATACGTTATTTAGATTTAACTGCATGCGCAACGAACGAGTTAGCTTCAAATCCATGCGAAACACATGATTTAGCTTCAAATCAATGCGATGTAGGAGGTTTAGCTTCAAATCCATGCGATGTAGATGGTTTAGCTTCAAATCGATGCGAAACAAATGACTTAGCTGCAAATCAATGCGATGTTGAAGGCTTAGCTTCAAATCCATGCAAAACACGTGATTTAGGATCCAATCAATGCGAAGTAGAGGTCTTAGCTTCAAATCCATGCGATACAAATGGTTTAGCTACAAATACTTGTGATATACATTATTAAGCTACAACTGCATGCGAAACAAACGAGTTACCTTCAAATCCACGCGAAACACATGATTTAGCTTCAAATCAATGCGATGTAGAAGGCTTAGCTTCAAATCCATGCAAAACACGTGATTTAGGATCCAATCAATGCGAAGTAGAAGGCTTAGCTTCAAATCCATGCGAAACAAATGGTTTAGCTTCAAATACTTGCGATATAAGTAATATAGCTTCAAATGCAGACGAAACAAAAGAGTTAGCTTCAAATCCAAGCGGAACTCATGATTTAGCATCAGATCAATGCGATGTAGAAGGTTTAGCGTCAAATCCAAGCGAAACACATGACCTAGCTTCAAATCAATGCAATGTAGAAGGTTTAGCTTCAAATCCACGCGAAACAAATGATTTAGCTTCAAATCACTGTTGAAGTAGAAGGCTTAGCTTCAAAACCATGCGGAACAAATGATTTAGCTTCAAATACTTGTGATATAAGTGATATAGATTCAACTGCAGGCAAAACAAACGAGTTAGCTTCAAATCCATGCGAAACAAATGATTTCTCTTCAAATACTTGCGATAAAAGTGATATAGCATCAAATGCAGGCAATTAAAACAAGTTAGCTTCAATTCCATGCGAATCACATGATTAAGTTTCAATTCAATTCCTAGTAGGAGAATTCGCTTCAAATCCATGCGAAACTTCAAATGCAGACGAAACACACGATAGGCTTCAAATCCATGCGAAGCAAATGATTTAGTTTCAAGTCAATTCATAGTAGAAGGATTAGCTTCAAATCCATGCGAAACAAATGATTTAGCTTCAAATACTTTCGGTACAAATGATGTAGACTCAAATGCAGACAGAACAAACGAGTTAGCTTCAGATCCATGCAAAACACATAATTTATCTGCATTTCAATGCCAAGTAGAAGGGTTAGCTTCAAATCTATGCGATACACTAGATTCAGCTTCAAATCAATGCGATGTAGAAGGTTCAGCTTCAAATCAATACGACGCAAATGATTTACATTCAAATACTTGCAATATACATACTTTAGCTTCTACTGCATGCGAAACAACGAGTTACCTTCAAATCCACGCGAAACACATAATTTAGCTTCAAATCAATGCGAAGTAGCAGGTTTAGCTTCAAATCCAGGCGAAACAAATGATTGAGCTTCCTACACTTGGGATATAGGTGATATAGCTTCAGCTGCATGCGAAACAAATGAGTTACATTCAAATCCAAGCGAAACACATAATTTAGCTTCAAATCAATGCGATGTAGAAGGTTTAGCTTCAAATCCAAGCGAAACACATGATTTAGCTTCCAATACTTGCGATATAAGTGATATAGTTTCAAATGCAGGAGAAACGAACGAGTTAGCTTCAAATCCATGCAAAACACGTGATTTAGGATCCAATCAATGCGAAGTAGAAGGCTTAGCTTCAAATCCATGGGATGTAGAAGGTTTAGCTTCAAATCCATGCGTAAAACATTATTTAGCTGCAAATCAGTGCGAAGTAGAAGGCTCAGGTTCAAATCGATGCGATTCAAATGGTTCATCTTCAAATACTTGTGAAAGACATGATTTCGCTTCAACTGCATGCGAAACAAACGAGTTAGCTTCAAATCAATGCGATGTAGAAAGTTTAGCTTCAAATCCATGCGACACATATGATTTAGCTTCAAATACTTGCGATATAAGTGATATAGATTCAAAAGCTGGAGGAACAAACGAGGTAGCTTCAAATCCATGCAAAATACACGATTTAGCTTCAATTCAATGCCAAGTAGAAGGCTTAGCTTCAAATCCATGCGAATCAATTGTTTAGCTGCAAATACTTGGGATATAGGTGGTATATTTTCAACTGCATGCGAAACAAACGAGTCACCTTCAGATCCATGCGAAACACATGATTTAGTTGCAAATCAATGCGATGTAGAGGGTTTAGCTTCAAATCCATGCGATACACAAGATTTAGCTTCAAATCAATGCGATGTAGAAAGTTCAGCTTCAAATCCATGCGACGCACATGATTTAGCTTCAAATACTTGCGATATAAGTGATATAGCTTCAAAATCTGGAGGAACAAACGAGGTAGCTTCAATTCCATGCGAAACAAATGATTTAGCTTCAAATCAATGCGAAGTAGAGGGCTTAGCTTCAAATCAATGCGTAACAAATGGTTTAGCTACAAATGCTTGTGATATACATTATTTAGCTACAACTGCATGCGAAACAAACGAGTTAGCTTCTAATACATGGGATACACATGATTTAGCTTCAAATCAATGCGATGTAGAGGGTTTAGCTTCAAATCCATGCGATACACAAGATTTAGCTTCAAATCAATGCGATGTAGAAAGTTCAGCTTCAAATCCATGCGACGCACATGATTTATCTTCAAATACTTGCGATATAAGTGATACAACTTCAAAATCTGGAGGAACAAACGAGGTAGCTTCAATTCCATGCGAAACAAATGATTTAGCTTCAAATCAATGCGAAGTAGAGGGCTTAGCTTCAAATCCATGCGAAACAAATGGTTTAGCTACAAATACTTGTGATATACATTATTTAGCTACAACTGCATGCGAAACAAACGAGTTAGCTTCAAATACATGGGATACACATGATTTAGCTTCAAATCAATGCGATGTAGAAGGTTTAGCTTAAAATCCATGCGAAACAAATGGTTTAGCTACAAATACTTGTGATATACATTATTTAGCTACAACTGCATGCGAAACAAACGAGTTAGCTTCAAATCCATGCGAAAGACATGATTCAGCATCAAATCAGTGTGAAGTAGAAGGCTTAGCATCAAATCCCATGCGAATCAAATGGTTTAGATTCAAATACTTGTGATATACATGATTTAGCTTAAACTGCATGCGACACAATCGAGTTACCTTCAAATCCACGCGAAACACATGAGTTAGCTTCAAATCAATGCGATGTAGAAGGCTTAGCTTCAAATTCAAGCGAAACACATGATTTAGCTTCAAATACTTGCGATATAAGTGATATAGTTTCAAATGCAGGTGAAACGAACGAGTTAGCTTCAAATCAATGCGAAGTAGAAGGCTTAGCTTCAAATCCATGCGAAACAAATGGTTTAGCTACAAATACTCGTGATATACGTTATTTAGATTTAACTGCATGCGCAACGAACGAGTTAGCTTCAAATCCATGCGAAACACATGATTTAGCTTCAAATCAATGCGATGTAGGAGGTTTAGCTTCAAATCCATGCGATGTAGATGGTTTAGCTTCAAATCGATGCGAAACAAATGACTTAGCTGCAAATCAATGCGATGTAGAAGGCTTAGCTTCAAATCCATGCAAAACACGTGATTTAGGATCCAATCAATGCGAAGTAGAGGTCTTAGCTTCAAATCCATGCGATACAAATGGTTTAGCTACAAATACTTGTGATATACATTATTAAGCTACAACTGCATGCGAAACAAACGAGTTACCTTCAAATCCACGCGAAACACATGATTTAGCTTCAAATCAATGCGATGTAGAAGGCTTAGCTTCAAATCCATGGGATGTAGAAGGTTTAGCTTCAAATCCATGCGTAAAACATTATTTAGCTGCAAATCAGTGCGAAGTAGAAGGCTCAGGTTCAAATCGATGCGATTCAAATGGTTCATCTTCAAATACTTGTGAAAGACATGATTTCGCTTCAACTGCATGCGAAACAAACGAGTTAGCTTCAAATCAATGCGATGTAGAAAGTTTAGCTTCAAATCCATGCGACACATATGATTTAGCTTCAAATACTTGCGATATAAGTGATATAGATTCAAAAGCTGGAGGAACAAACGAGGTAGCTTCAAATCCATGCAAAATACACGATTTAGCTTCAATTCAATGCCAAGTAGAAGGCTTAGCTTCAAATCCATGCGAATCAATTGTTTAGCTGCAAATACTTGTGATATACATGATTCAGTTTCAACTGCATGCGAAACAAACGAGTTAGCTCCAAATCCACGCGATACACATGATTTAACTTCAAATCAAATTGATGTAGAAGGTTTAGCTTCAAATCCATGCGAAACAAATGATTGAGCTTCAAACACTTGGGATATAGGTGGTATATTTTCAACTGCATGCGAAACAAACGAGTCACCTTCAAATCCACGCGAAACACATGAGTTACCTTCAAATCAGTGCGATGTAGAAGGTTTAGCATCAAATCCATGCGATACAAATGATTGAGCTTCAAACACTTGGGATAAAGGTGATATAGCTTCAACTGCATGCGAAACAAACGAGTTACATTCAAATCCACGCGAAACACATGATTTAGCTTCAAATCAATTTGATGTAGAAGGTTTAGCTTCAAATCCATGCGAAACAAATGATTTAGCTTCAAATCAGTGCGAAGTAAAAGGCTTAGCTTCAAATCCATGCGAAACGAATGATTTAGCATAAAATACTTGCGAACATAAGTGATATAGCTTCAAATGCAGACGAAACAAACGAGTTAGCTTCAGATCCATGCGAAACACATGATTTAGTTGCAAATCAATGCGATGAAGAGGGTTTAGCTTCAAATCCATGCGATATACAAGATTTAGCTTCAAATCAATGCGATGTAGAAAGTTCAGCTTCAAATCCATGCGACGCACATGATTTAGCTTCAAATACTTGCGATATAAGTGATATAGCTTCAAAATCTGGAGGAACAAACGAGGTAGCTTCAATTCCATGCGAAACAAATGATTTAGCTTCAAATCAATGCGAAGTAGAGGTCTTAGCTTCAAATCCATGCGATACAAATGGTTTAGCTACAAATACTTGTGATATACATTATTAAGCTACAACTGCATGCGAAACAAACGAGTTACCTTCAAATCCACGCGAAACACATGATTTAGCTTCAAATCATTGCGAAGTAGAGGGCTTAGCATCAAATCCATGCGAAACGAATGATCTAGATTCATATCAATACGAAGTAGAAGGCTTAGCTTCAAATCCATGCGACACAACTGATTGAGCATCAAATACTTGCGATATAAATGATATAGCTTCAAATGCAGGCGAAGCAAACGAGTTATCTTCAAATCCAAGCGAAACACATGATTTAGCTTCAAATCAATGCGATGTAGAAGGTTTAGCTTCGAATCTGTGCGAAACAAATGATTTAGCTTCAAATACTCTCGATATTAGTGATATAGCTTCAAATGCAGAAGAAACAATCGAGTTAGTTTCAAATCCATGCGAAACAAATGATTTAGTTTCAAATACTTGCGATATAAGTGATATAGCTTCAAATGCATACGAATCAAACGAGTTAGCTTCAAATCCATGCGAAACACATGATTTAGCTTCAAATCAATGCGATGTAGAAGGTTTAGCTTCAAATCCAAGCGAAACACATGATTTAGCTTCAAATACTTGCGATACAAATGAAGTAACTTCAAATGCTGAGGATACCATCAAGTTAGATTCAAATCCATGCAAAACACATGATTAAGCTTCAAATCCATGGGCATCACATGATTTAGGTTCATTGTCATGGTAAACACATGATTTAGCTTCACATACATGCGAAACAAATGGTTTAGCTTCTAATACTTGTCATATACATGATATAGCTCCAACTGCATGCGAAACAAACGAGTTAGCTTCAAATCCATGCGAATCAAATGGTTTAGATTCAAATACTTGTGATATACATGATTTAGCTTCAACTGCATGCGACACAAACAAGTTAGCTTCAAATCCATGCGAAACACATGATTCAGATGCAAATCAATGCGATGTAGAAGGTTTAGCTTCAAATCCATGCCAAACACATGTTTTAGCTTCAAATCCATGAGATGGAGAAGGTTTAGCTTCAAATCCATGAGAAACAAATGATTTAGCTTCAGATACTTGCGATATAAGTGATATAGCTTCAAAAGCTTGAGGAACAAACGAGGTAGCTTCAATTCTATGCGAAACATATGATTTAGCTTCAAATCAATGCGAAATAGAAGGCTTAGATTCCTAATCCATGCGAAACAAATGGTTTAGCTACAAATACTAGTGATATACAATATTTAGCTACAACTGCATGCGAAACAAACGAGTTAGCTTCAAATCCACGCGAAACACATGATTTAGCTACAAATCAATGCGACGTAGAAGGTTTAGCTTTAAATCCATGCGAAACCAATGATTTAGCTTCAAATCAATGCGATGTAGAAGGTTTAGCTTCAAATCCAAGCGAAACACATATGATTTAGCTTCAAATACTTGCGATACAAATGAAGTAACTTCAAATGATGAGGATACCATCAAGTTAGATTCAAATCCGTGCAAAACACATGATTAAGCTTCAAATCCATGGGCATCACATGATTTAGGTTCATTGTCATGGTAAACACATGATTTAGCTTCACATACATGCGAAACAAATGGTTTAGCTTCTAATACTTGTCATATACATGATATAGCTCCAACTGCATGCGAAACAAACGAGTTAGCTTCAAATCCATGCGAATCAAATGGTTTAGATTCAAATACTTGTGATATACATGATTTAGCTTCAACTGCATGCGACACAAACAAGTTAGCTTCAAATCCATGCGAAACACATGATTCAGATGCAAATCAATGCGATGTAGAAGGTTTAGCTTCAAATCCGTGCCAATCACATGTTTTAGCTTCAAATCCATGGGATGGAGAAGGTTTAGCTTCAAATCCATGAGAAACAAATGATTTAGCTTCAGATACTTGCGATATAAGTGATATAGCTTCAAAAGCTTGAGGAACAAACGAGGTAGCTTCAATTCTATGCGAAACATATGATTTAGCTTCAAATCAACGCGAAATAGAAGGCTTAGATTCCTAATCCATGCGAAACAAATGGTTTAGCTACAAATACTTGTGATATACAATATTTAGCTACAACTGCATGCGAAACAAACGAGTGAGCTTCAAATCCACGCGAAACACATGAGTTAGTTACAAATCAATGCGATGTAGAAGGTCTAGCTTTAAATCCATGCGAAACCAATGATTTAGCTTCAAATCAATGCGATGTAGAAGGTTTAGCTTCAAATCAATGCGAAACAAATGATTGAGCTTCAAACACTTGAGATAAAGGTGATATAGCTTGAACTGCATGCGAAACAAACGAGTTACCTTCAAATCCACGCGAAACATATGGTTTAGCTTCAAATCAATGCGATGTAGAAGGTTTAGCTTTCTAATCCATGCGAAACAAATGATTTAGCTTCAAATCAATGCGAAGTAGAAGGCTTAGCTTCAAATCCATGCGAAACAAATGGTTTAGCTACAAATACTTGTGACATACATTATTTAGCTACAACTGCATGCGAAACAAACGAGTTAGCTTCAAATCCATGCAAAACACGTGATTTAGCTTCAAATCAGTGGGATGTAGAAGGTTTAGCTTCAAATCCATGCAATTTACAAGATTTAGCTTCAAATCAATGCGATGTAGAAGGTTTAGCTTCAAATCCAAGCGAAACACATATGATTTAGCTTCAAACACTTGCGATACAAATGAAGTAACTTCAAATGCTGAGGATACCATCAAGTTGGATTCAAATCCATGCAAAACACATGATTAAACTTCAAATCCATGGGCATCACATGATTTAGGTTCATTGTCATGATAAACACATGATTTAGCTTCACATACATGCGAAACAAATGGTTTAGCTTCTAATACTTGTCATATACATGATATAGCTCCAACTGCATGCGAAACAAACGAGTTAGCTTCAAATCCATGCGAATCAAATGGTTTAGATTCAAATACTTGTGATATACATGATTTAGCTTCAACTGCATGCGACACAAACAAGTTAGCTTCAAATCCATGCGTAACACATGATTCAGATGCAAATCAATGCGATGTAGAAGGTTTAGCTTCAAATCCATGCCAAACACATGTTTTAGCTTCAAATCCATTGGATGGAGAAGGTTTAGCTTCAAATCCATGAGAAACAAATGATTTAGCTTCAGATACTTGCGATATAAGTGATATAGCTTCAAAAGCTTGAGGAACAAACGAGGTAGCTTCAATTCTATGCGAAACATATGATTTAGCTTCAAATCAACGCGAAATAGAAGGCTTAGATTCCTAATCCATGCGAAACAAATGGTTTAGCTACAAATACTTGTGATATACAATATTTAGCTACAACTGCATGCGAAACAAACGAGTGAGCTTCAAATCCACGCGAAACACATGAGTTAGCTACAAATCAATGCGATGTAGAAGGTTTAGCTTTAAATCCATGCGAAACCAATGATTTAGCTTCAAATCAATGCGATGTAGAAGGTTTAGCTTCAAATCAATGCGAAACAAATGATTGAGCTTCAAACACTTGAGATAAAGGTGATATAGCTTCAACTGCATGCGAAACAAACGAGTTACCTTCAAATCCACGCGAAACATATGGTTTAGCTTCAAATCAATGCGATGTAGAAGGTTTAGCTTTCTAATCCATGCGAAACAAACGATTTAGCTTCAAATCAATGCGAAGTAGAAGGCTTAGCTTCAAATCCATGCGAAACAAATGGTTTAGCTACAAATACTTGTGACATACATTATTTAGCTAGAACTGCATGCGAAACAAACGAGTTAGCTTCAAATCCATGCAAAACACGTGATTTAGCTTCAAATCAGTGGGATGTAGAAGGTTTAGCTTCAAATCCATGCGATTTACAAGATTTAGCTTCAAATCAATGCTATGTAGAAGGTTCAGCTTCAAATCCATGCGACACATATGATTTAGCTTCAAATACTTGCGATATAAATGAAGTAACTTCAAATGCAGAGGATACAATCAAGATAGCTTCAAATCCATGCAAAAGACATGATTACGCTTCAAATCCATGGGCAACACATGATTTAGGATCATTGTCATGGTAAACACATGATTTAGCTTCACATACATGCGAAACAAATGGTTTAGATTCAAATACTTGTGATATACATGATTTACCTTCAACTGCATGCGACACAAACGAGTTAGTTTCAAATCCATGCGAAACACATGATTCAGCTGCAAATCAATGCGATGTAGAAGGTTTAGCATCAAATCCATGCCAAACACATGATTTAGCTTCAAATCCATGGGATCTAGAATGTTTAGCTTCAAATCCATGTGAAACAAATGATTTAGCTTCAGATACTTACGATATAAATGATATAGATTCAACAGCATGCGAAAAAAAACGATTCAGCTTCAAATCCAAGGGAAACACATGATTTAACTTCAAATCAATGCGAAGTAAAAGGGTTAGCTTCAAATCCATGCGAAACGAATGATTTCGCATCAAATACTTGCGAATATAAGTGATATAGCTTCAAATCAATGCGATGTAGATGGTTTAGCTTCAAATCCATGCGATACACAAGATCTAGCTTCAAATCATTTCGACGTAGAAGGTTCAGCTTCAAATCCATGCGACACATATGATTTAGCTTCAAACACTTGGGATAAAGGTGATATAGCTTCAATTGCATGCAAAACAAACGAGTTACCTTCAAATCCACGCGAAACACATGATTTAGTTTCAAATCAATGCGATGTAGGAGGTTTAGCTTCAAACCCATGCGAAACAAATGATTTAGCTTCAAATCAATGCGAAGTAGAAGGCTTAGCTTCAAATCCATGCGAAACAAATGGTTTAGCTTCAGATACTTGCGATATACATTATTTAGCTGCAACTGCATGCGAAACAAACGAGTTAGCTTCAAATCCATGCGAACGACATGATTCAGCATCAAATCAGTGTGCAGTCGAAGGCTTAGCATCAAATCCCATGCGAATCAAATGGTTTAGATTCAAATACTTGTGATATACATGATTTAGCTTCAACTGCATGCGACACAAACGAGTTAGCTTGAAATCCATGCGAAACACATGATTCAGATGCAAATCAATGCGATGTAGAAGGTTTAGCTTCAAATCCATGCCAAACACACGATTTAGCTTCAAATCCATGGGATGTAGAAGGTTTAGCTTCAAATCCATGCGATTTACAAGATCTAGCTTCAAATCAATGCGATGTAGAAGGTTCAGCTTCAAATCCATGCGACACATATGATTTAGCTTCAAATACTTGCGATATAAGTGATATAGCTTCAAAAGCAGGAGGAACAAACGAGGTAGCTTCAATTCCACGCGAAACACATGAGTTAGCTTCAAATCAATGCGATGTAGAAGGTTTAGCTTCAAATCGGCGCGAACCACATGATTTAGCTTCAAATACTTGCGATATAAGTGATATAGATTCAAATACAGGCGAAACGAACGAGTTAGCTTCAAATCCATGCGAAATACATGATTCATTTGCAAATCAATGCGATGTAGAAGGTTCAGCTTCAAATCCATGCAAAACACGTGATTTAGTTTCCAATTAATGCGAAGAAGAAGGTTTAGCTTCAAATCCATGCGATACACAAGATTCATTTGCAAATCAATTCGATGTAGAAGGTTCAGCTTCAAATCCATGCGACACATAGAATTTGGCTTCATACACTTGGGATATAGGTGGTATAGCTCCAACTGCATGCGAAACAAACGAGTTACCTTCAAATCCACGCGAAATACATGAGTCAGCTTCAAATCCATGCGTCACATATGATTTAGCTTCAAATACTTGCGATATAAGTGATATAGCTTCAAAAGCAGGAGGAACAAACGAGGTTGCTTCAGTTCTATGCGAAACAAATGATTTAGCTTCAAATCAATGCGAAGTAGAAGGCTTAGCTTCAAATCCATGCGAAACAAATGATTTAGCTACAAATACTTGTGATATACATTATTTAGCTACAACTGCATGCGAAACAAACGAGTTAGCTTCAAATCCACGCGAAACACATGATTTAGCTACAAATCAATGCGACGTAGAAGGTTTAGCTTTAAATCCATGCGAAACCAATGATTTAGCTTCAAATCAATGCGATGTAGAAGGTTTAGCTTCAAATCCAAGCGAAACACATATGATTTAGCTTCAAATACTTGCGATACAAATGAAGTAACTTCAAATGATGAGGATACCATCAAGTTAGATTCAAATCCGTGCAAAACACATGATTAAGCTTCAAATCCATGGGCATCACATGATTTAGGTTCATTGTCATGGTAAACACATGATTTAGCTTCACATACATGCGAAACAAATGGTTTAGCTTCTAATACTTGTCATATACATGATATAGCTCCAACTGCATGCGAAACAAACGAGTTAGCTTCAAATCCATGCGAATCAAATGGTTTAGATTCAAATACTTGTGATATACATGATTTAGCTTCAACTGCATGCGACACAAACAAGTTAGCTTCAAATCCATGCGAAACACATGATTCAGATGCAAATCAATGCGATGTAGAAGGTTTAGCTTCAAATCCGTGCCAATCACATGTTTTAGCTTCAAATCCATGGGATGGAGAAGGTTTAGCTTCAAATCCATGAGAAACAAATGATTTAGCTTCAGATACTTGCGATATAAGTGATATAGCTTCAAAAGCTTGAGGAACAAACGAGGTAGCTTCAATTCTATGCGAAACATATGATTTAGCTTCAAATCAACGCGAAATAGAAGGCTTAGATTCCTAATCCATGCGAAACAAATGGTTTAGCTACAAATACTTGTGATATACAATATTTAGCTACAACTGCATGCGAAACAAACGAGTGAGCTTCAAATCCACGCGAAACACATGAGTTAGTTACAAATCAATGCGATGTAGAAGGTCTAGCTTTAAATCCATGCGAAACCAATGATTTAGCTTCAAATCAATGCGATGTAGAAGGTTTAGCTTCAAATCAATGCGAAACAAATGATTGAGCTTCAAACACTTGAGATAAAGGTGATATAGCTTGAACTGCATGCGAAACAAACGAGTTACCTTCAAATCCACGCGAAACATATGGTTTAGCTTCAAATCAATGCGATGTAGAAGGTTTAGCTTTCTAATCCATGCGAAACAAATGATTTAGCTTCAAATCAATGCGAAGTAGAAGGCTTAGCTTCAAATCCATGCGAAACAAATGGTTTAGCTACAAATACTTGTGACATACATTATTTAGCTACAACTGCATGCGAAACAAACGAGTTAGCTTCAAATCCATGCAAAACACGTTATTTAGCTTCAAATCAGTGGGATGTAGAAGGTTTAGCTTCAAATCCATGCAATTTACAAGATTTAGCTTTAAATCAATGCGATGTAGAAGGTTTAGCTTCAAATCCAAGCGAAACACATATGATTTAGCTTCAAACACTTGCGATACAAATGAAGTAACTTCAAATGCTGAGGATACCATCAAGTTGGATTCAAATCCATGCAAAACACATGATTAAACTTCAAATCCATGGGCATCACATGATTTAGGTTCATTGTCATGGTAAACACATGATTTAGCTTCACATACATGCGAAACAAATGGTTTAGATTCAAATACTTGTGATATACATGATTTAGCTTCAACTGCATGCGACACAAACAAGTTAGCTTCAAATCCATGCGAAACACATGATTCAGATGCAAATCAATGCGATGTAGAAGGTTTAGCTTCAAATCCGTGCCAATCACATGTTTTAGCTTCAAATCCATGGGATGGAGAAGGTTTAGCTTCAAATCCATGAGAAACAAATGATTTAGCTTCAGATACTTGCGATATAAGTGATATAGCTTCAAAAGCTTGAGGAACAAACGAGGTAGCTTCAATTCTATGCGAAACATATGATTTAGCTTCAAATCAACGCGAAATAGAAGGCTTAGATTCCTAATCCATGCGAAACAAATGGTTTAGCTACAAATACTTGTGATATACAATATTTAGCTACAACTGCATGCGAAACAAACGAGTGAGCTTCAAATCCACGCGAAACACATGAGTTAGTTACAAATCAATGCGATGTAGAAGGTCTAGCTTTAAATCCATGCGAAACCAATGATTTAGCTTCAAATCAATGCGATGTAGAAGGTTTAGCTTCAAATCAATGCGAAACAAATGATTGAGCTTCAAACACTTGAGATAAAGGTGATATAGCTTGAACTGCATGCGAAACAAACGAGTTACCTTCAAATCCACGCGAAACATATGGTTTAGCTTCAAATCAATGCGATGTAGAAGGTTTAGCTTCCTAATCCATGCGAAACAAATGATTTAGCTTCAAATCAATGCGAAGTAGAAGGCTTAGCTTCAAATCCATGCGAAACAAATGGTTTAGCTACAAATACTTGTGACATACATTATTTAGCTACAACTGCATGCGAAACAAACGAGTTAGCTTCAAATCCATGCAAAACACGTTATTTAGCTTCAAATCAGTGGGATGTAGAAGGTTTAGCTTCAAATCCATGCAATTTACAAGATTTAGCTTTAAATCAATGCGATGTAGAAGGTTTAGCTTCAAATCCAAGCGAAACACATATGATTTAGCTTCAAACACTTGCGATACAAATGAAGTAACTTCAAATGCTGAGGATACCATCAAGTTGGATTCAAATCCATGCAAAACACATGATTAAACTTCAAATCCATGGGCATCACATGATTTAGGTTCATTGTCATGGTAAACACATGATTTAGCTTCACATACATGCGAAACAAATGGTTTAGCTTCTAATACTTGTCATATACATGATATAGCTCCAACTGCATGCGAAACAAACGAGTTAGCTTCAAATCCATGCGAATCAAATGGTTTAGATTCAAATACTTGTGATATACATGATTTAGCTTCAACTGCATGCGACACAAACAAGTTAGCTTCAAATCCATGCGAAAGACATGATTCAGCATCAAATCAGTGTGAAGTAGAAGGCTTAGCATCAAATCCCATGCGAATCAAATGGTTTAGATTCAAATACTTGTGATATACATGATTTAGCTTAAACTGCATGCGACACAAACAAGTTAGCTTCAAATCCATGCGTAACACATGATTCAGATGCAAATCAATGCGATGTAGAAGGTTTAGCTTCAAATCCATGCCAAACACATGTTTTAGCTTCAAATCCATTGGATGGAGAAGGTTTAGCTTCAAATCCATGAGAAACAAATGATTTAGCTTCAGATACTTGCGATATAAGTGATATAGCTTCAAAAGCTTGAGGAACAAACGAGGTAGCTTCAATTCTATGCGAAACATATGATTTAGCTTCAAATCAACGCGAAATAGAAGGCTTAGATTCCTAATCCATGCGAAACAAATGGTTTAGCTACAAATACTTGTGATATACAATATTTAGCTACAACTGCATGCGAAACAAACGAGTGAGCTTCAAATCCACGCGAAACACATGAGTTAGCTACAAATCAATGCGATGTAGAAGGTTTAGCTTTAAATCCATGCGAAACCAATGATTTAGCTTCAAATCAATGCGATGTAGAAGGTTTAGCTTCAAATCAATGCGAAACAAATGATTGAGCTTCAAACACTTGAGATAAAGGTGATATAGCTTCAACTGCATGCGAAACAAACGAGTTACCTTCAAATCCACGCGAAACATATGGTTTAGCTTCAAATCAATGCGATGTAGAAGGTTTAGCTTTCTAATCCATGCGAAACAAACGATTTAGCTTCAAATCAATGCGAAGTAGAAGGCTTAGCTTCAAATCCATGCGAAACAAATGGTTTAGCTACAAATACTTGTGACATACATTATTTAGCTAGAACTGCATGCGAAACAAACGAGTTAGCTTCAAATCCATGCAAAACACGTGATTTAGCTTCAAATCAGTGGGATGTAGAAGGTTTAGCTTCAAATCCATGCGATTTGCAAGATTTAGCTTCAAATCAATGCTATGTAGAAGGTTCAGCTTCAAATCCATGCGACACATATGATTTAGCTTCAAATACTTGCGATATAAATGAAGTAACTTCAAATGCAGAGGATACAATCAAGATAGCTTCAAATCCATGCAAAAGACATGATTACGCTTCAAATCCATGGGCAACACATGATTTAGGATCATTGTCATGGTAAACACATGATTTAGCTTCACATACATGCGAAACAAATGGTTTAGATTCAAATACTTGTGATATACATGATTTACCTTCAACTGCATGCGACACAAACGAGTTAGTTTCAAATCCATGCGAAACACATGATTCAGCTGCAAATCAATGCGATGTAGAAGGTTTAGCATCAAATCCATGCCAAACACATGATTTAGCTTCAAATCCATGGGATCTAGAATGTTTAGCTTCAAATCCATGAGAAACAAATGATTTAGCTTCAGATACTTACGATATAAATGATATAGATTCAACAGCATGCGAAAAAAACGATTCAGCTTCAAATCCAAGGGAAACACATGATTTAACTTCAAATCAATGCGAAGTAAAAGGGTTAGCTTCAAATCCATGCGAAACGAATGATTTCGCATCAAATACTTGCGAATATAAGTGATATAGCTTCAAATCAATGCGATGTAGATGGTTTAGCTTCAAATCCATGCGATACACAAGATCTAGCTTCAAATCATTTCGACGTAGAAGGTTCAGCTCCAAATCCATGCGACACATATGATTTAGCTTCAAACACTTGGGATAAAGGTGATATAGCTTCAATTGCATGCAAAACAAACGAGTTACCTTCAAATCCACGCGAAACACATGATTTAGTTTCAAATCAATGCGATGTAGGAGGTTTAGCTTCAAATCCATGCGAAACAAATGATTTAGCTTCAAATCAATGCGAAGTAGAAGGCTTAGCTTCAAATCCATGCGAAACAAATGGTTTAGCTTCAGATACTTGCGATATACATTATTTAGCTGCAACTGCATGCGAAACAAACGAGTTAGCTTCAAATCCATGCGAACGACATGATTCAGCATCAAATCAGTGTGCAGTCGAAGGCTTAGCATCAAATCCCATGCGAATCAAATGGTTTAGATTCAAATACTTGTGATATACATGATTTAGCTTCAACTGCATGCGACACAAACGAGTTAGCTTGAAATCCATGCGAAACACATGATTCAGATGCAAATCAATGCGATGTAGAAGGTTTAGCTTCAAATCCATGCCAAACACACGATTTAGCTTCAAATCCATGCGAAACACATGATTTAGCTTCAAATCAATACGAAGTAGAAGGCTCAGGTTCAAATCCATGCGAAAAAAATGATTTAGCTTCAGATACTTGCGATATAAGTGGTATAGCTTCAAATGCAAGAGGAACGAACGAGATAGCTTCAAATCCATGCGAAACACATGATTTATCTTCAAATCAATGCGATGTAGAAGGTTTAGCTTCAAAATCCATGCAGAACACGTGATTTAGCTTTCAATTAATGCGAAGTAGAAGGCTTAGTTTCAAATCCATGCGAATCAAATGGATTAGCTTCAATTACTTGTGATATACGTTATTTAGATTTAACTGCATGCGCAACGAACTAGTTAGCTTCAAATCCATGCGAAACACACGATTTAGCTTCAAATCAATACGAAGTAGAAGGTTTAGCTTCAAATCCATGCGAAGCAAATGATTAAGCTTCAAACACTTGGGGTATAAGTGATATAGCTTCAAATGCCGACAAATCAAACGAGTTAGCTTAAAATACATGCGAAACACATAATTTAGCTTCAAATCAATGCGATGTAGAAGGTTTAGCTTCAAATCCAAGCGAAACACATGATTTAGCTTCAAATCCATGGGATGTAGAAGCTTTCGCTTCAACTCCATGCGAACCACATTATTTAGGTGCAAATCAGTGCGAAGTAGAAGGCTCAGGTTCAAAGCCATGCGATTCATATGGTTCATCTTCAAATACTTGTGAAAGACATGATTTAGCTTCAACTGCATGCGAAACAAACGAGTTACCTTCAAATGCACGAGAAACACATGATTTAGCTTCAAATCAATGCGATGTAGATGGTTAGCATCAAATCCAAACGAAACACATGATTTAGCTTCAAATACTTGCGATATAAGTGATGTAGATACAACTGCAGGCGAAATGAACGAGTTAGCTTCAAATCAATACGAAGTAGAAGGCTTAGCTTCAAATTCATGCGAAACGAAAGATTTAGCTTCAAATCCTTGCGAAACAAATGGTTTAGCTTCAAATACTTGTGATATACGTTATTTAGATTTAACAGCATGGGCAACGAACCAGTTGGCTTCAAATCCATGCGAAACACACGATTTAGCTGAAAATCAATGCGATGTAGAAGGTTTAGCTTCAAATCCATGTGAAACAAATGATTGAGCTTCACACACTTGGGATATAGTTGCTATAGCTTCAACTGCATGCGAAACAAACGAGTTACCTTCAAATCCACGCGAAACACATGAATTGGTTCAAATGAATGCGATGTAGAAGGTTTAGCTTCAAATCAAAGCGAACCACATGATTTAGCTTCAAATACTTGCGATATAAGTGATATAGATTCAAATACAGGCGAATCGAACGAGTGAGCTTCAAATCCATGCGAAACACATGAGTCAGCTGAAAATCAATGCGATGTAGAAGGCTTAGCTTCAAATCCATGCAAAACACGTGATTTAGGATCCAATCAATGCGAAGTAGAAGGCTTAGCTTCAAATCCATGCGAAACAAATGGATTAGCTTCAAATACGTGCGATATAAATGATACAGCTTCAAATACAGGAGAAACAAACGAGTTGGTTTCAAATCCATGCAAAACACACGATTTAGCTTCAATTCAATGCCAAGTAGAAGGCTTAGCTTCAAATCCATGCGAATGAATTGTTTAGCTGCAAATACATGTGATATACATTATTTAGTTTCAACTGCATGCGAAACAAACGAGTTAGCTTCAAATCCATTCGAAACACAATACTTAGCGTCAAATCAATGCGAAGTAGAAGGCAAGGCTTCAAATCCATGCGATTCAAATGGTTTAGCTTCAAATACTTGTGATATACATGATTTAGCTTCCACTGCATTCGAAGCAAACGAGTTAGCTCCAAATCCATGCAAAATACGTGATTTAGGATCCAATCAATGCGAAGTAGAAGGCTTAGCTTCAAATCCATGCGAAACAAATGCTTTAGCTTCAAATACTTGCGATATAATTGATATAGCTTCAAATACAGGAGAAACAAACGAGTTAGCTTCAAATCCATGCAAAACACACGATTTAGCTTCAATTCAATGCCAAGTAGAAGGCTTAGCTTCAAATCCATGCGAATCAATTGTTTAGCTGCAAATACTTGTGATATACATTATTTAGTTTCAACTGCATGCGAAACAAACGAGTTAGCTTCAAATTCATTCGAAACACAATATTTAGCGTCAAATCAATGCGAAGTAGAAGGCAGAGCTTCAAATCCATGCGATACAAATGGTTTAGCTTCAAATACTTGTGGTATACAAGATTTAGATTCAACTGCATTCGAAGCAAACGAGTTAGCTCCAAATCCACGCGAAACACATGATTTAACTTCAAATCAGTGCGAAGTAGAAGGTTTAACTTCAAATCCATGCCAAACACATGATTTAGCTTCAAATCTATGGGATGTACAAGGTTTAGCTTCAAATCCATGGGATGTAGAAGGTTTAGCTTCAAATCCATGCGAAACACATTTGTTAGGTGCAAATCAGTGGGAAGTAGAAGGCTCAGGTTCAAAGCCATGCGATTCAAGTGGTTCATCTTCAAATACTTGTGATAGACATGATTTAGCTTCAACTGCATGCGAAACAAACGAGTTACCTTCAAATCCACGCGAAACACATGATTTAGCTTCAAATCAATGTGATGTAGAAGGCCAAGCTTCAAATCCATGCAAAACACTCGATTTAGCATCCAATCAGTGCGAAGTAGAAGGCTTAGCTTCAAATCCATGCGAAACAAATGCTTTAGCTTCAAATACTTGCGATATAATTGATATAGCTTCAAATACAGGAGAAACAAACGAGTTAGCTTCAAATCTATGCAAACACACGATTTAGCTTCAAATCAATGCGAAGTAGAAGGCTTAACTTCAAATCCATGCCAAACACATGATTTAGCTTCAAATCCATGGGATGCAGAAGGTTTAGCTAAAAAATCCATGCGAAACATATTATTTAGGTTCAAATCAGTGCGAAATAGAAGCCTCAGGTTCAAAGCCATGCAATGCAAATGTTTCATCATCAAATACTTGTGAAAGACATGATTTTGCTTCAACTGCATTCGAAACAAACGAGTTAGCTCCAAATCCACGCGAAACACATGATTTAACTTCAAATCAGTACGAAGTAGAAGGCTTAGCTTCAAATCCATGCGAAACAAATGGTTTAGCTTCAAATACTTGCGATATAAATGATACAGCGTCAAATACAGGAGAAACAAACGAGTTAGCTTCAAATCCATGCAAAACACACGATTTAGCTTCAATTCAATGCCAAGTAGAAGGCTTAGCTTCAAATCCATGCGAATCAATTGCGTAGCTGCAAATACTTGTGATATACGTGATTTAGTTTCAACTGCATGCGAAACAAACGAGTTAGCTTCAAATCGATGCGAAACACAATATTTAGCGTCAAATCAATGCGAAGTAGAAGGCAGAGCTTCAAATCCATGCGATAGAAATGGTTTAGCTTCAAATACTTGTGATATACATGATTTAGCTTCCACTGCATTCGAAGCAAACGAGTTAGCTCCAAATCCATGCAAAATACGTGATTTAGGATCCAATCAATGCGAAGTAGAAGGCTTAGCTTCAAATCCATGCGAAACAAATGCTTTAGCTTCAAATACTTGCGATATAATTGATATAGCTTCAAATACAGGAGAAACAAACGAGTTAGCTTCAAATCTATGCAAAACACACGATTTAGCTTCAATTCAATGCCAAGAAGAATACTTAGCTTCAAATCCATGCGAATCAATTATTTAGCTGCAAATACTTGTGATATACATGATTTAGTTTCAACTGCATGCGAAACAAACGAGTTAGCTTCAAATCCATTCGAAACACATGATTTCAAATCAATGCGAAGTAGAAGGTTTTGCTTCAAATCCGTGCGAAACAAATGATTTTGGCATCAAATACTTGCGATATAAGTGATATAGCTTCAATGCAGGCCAAACATACGAGTCAGCTTCAAATCCATGAGAAACACATGATTTAGCTTCAAATCCATGCGAAACAAATGGTTGAGCTACAAATACTTGTGATATACATTATTTAGCTACAACTGCATGCGAAACAAACGAGTTAGCTTCAAATCCATGCGAAACACATGATTTAGCTTCAAATCAATGCGATGTAGAAGGTTTAACTTCAAATCCAAGAGAAACACATGATTTAGCTTCAAATACTTGCGATATAAGTGATCTAGCTTCAAATACAGGCGATATAAGTGATATAGCTTCAAATGCAGGCGAAACAGAAGAGTTAGCGTCAAATCCATGCCGGTCACGTGATTTAACTTCAAATCAATGCGAAGTAGAAGGCGTATTTGCAAATCCATACGATACAAATTGTTTAGTTTCAAATACTTGGGATATGCATGATTAAGCTTCAGCTGCATTCGTAACAGACGAGTTAGCTTCGAATCCACTCGAAACACATGATTTAGCTTCAAGACAATGCGAATTAGAAGGCTTAGCTTCAAATCCATGCGAATCAAATGGTTTAGTTTCAAATACTTGTGATATACATGATTTAGTTTCAACTGCATACGAAACAAACGAGTTAGCTTCAAAATCCAAGCAAAACACATGATTCAGCTGCAAATCATCGCGATGTAGAAGGTTTAGCTTCAAATCCATTCGAAACAAATGATTAGCTTGAAACACTTGGGATATAAGCGATATAGCTTCAAATGCAGACGAATCAAACAAGTTAGCTTGAAAATCCATGCGATACGCATGATTTAGCTTCAATTCAATGCGAAGTAGAAGGATTAGCTTCAAATCCATGCGAATCAAATGATTTAGGTTTAGATACTTGCGACATAGGTGATACAGCTTCAACTGCAGGGGAAACATACGAGTTAGCTTCAAATCGATGCAAAACACATGATTCAGCTTCAAATCAATGCTATGTAGAAGATTTAGCATCAAATCCATGCGGAACAAATGATTTAGATTCAGATACTTGCGATGTAAGTGATATAGTATCAAATGCAGGCGAAACAAACGAGGTAGCTTCAAATCCATGCGAAACAAATGATTTAGCTGCAAATCAGTGCGAAGTAGATGGCTCAGGTTCAAATCCATGCGATTCAAATGGTTAATCTTCAAATACTTGTGAAAGACATAATTTAGCTTCAACTGCATGCGGAACAAACGAGTTAGCTTCAAATCAATGCGATGTAGAAAGTTTAGCTTCAAATCCATGCGAAACAAATGGTTGAGCTACAAATGCTTGTGATATATATTATTTAGCTACAACTGCATGCGAAACAAACGAGTTAGCTACAAATCCATGCGAAACACACGATTTAGCTTCAAATCAATGCGATGTAGAAGGTTTAGCTTCAAATCCATGCGAAACAAATTATCTAACTGCAAATCAGTGCAAAGTAGATGGCTCAGGTTCAAATCCATGCGATTCAAATGGTTAATCTTCAAATACTTGTGAAAGACATGAATTAGCTTCAACTGCATGCGAAACAAACGAGTTAGCTTCAAATCAATGCGATGGAGAAAGTTTAGCTTCAAATCCAGTCGAAAGACATGATTTAGCTTCAAATCAGTGCGTTCTAGGAGGCTTAGCATCAAAACCCATGCGAAACAAACGAGTTAGCTTCAAATCCATGCGAAACACATGATTTAGCTTCAAATCAATACGAAGTAGAAGGCTCAGGTTCAAATCCATGCGAAAAAAATGATTTAGCTTCAGATACTTGCGATATAAGTGGTATAGCTTCAAATGCAAGAGGAACGAACGAGATAGCTTCAAATCCATGCGAAACACATGATTTATCTTCAAATCAATGCGATGTAGAAGGTTTAGCTTCAAAATCCATGCAGAACACGTGATTTAGCTTTCAATTAATGCGAAGTAGAAGGCTTAGTTTCAAATCCATGCGAATCAAATGGATTAGCTTCAATTACTTGTGATATACGTTATTTAGATTTAACTGCATGCGCAACGAACTAGTTAGCTTCAAATCCATGCGAAACACACGATTTAGCTTCAAATCAATACGAAGTAGAAGGTTTAGCTTCAAATCCATGCGAAGCAAATGATTAAGCTTCAAACACTTGGGGTATAAGTGATATAGCTTCAAATGCCGACAAATCAAACGAGTTAGCTTAAAATACATGCGAAACACATAATTTAGCTTCAAATCAATGCGATGTAGAAGGTTTAGCTTCAAATCCAAGCGAAACACATGATTTAGCTTCAAATCCATGGGATGTAGAAGCTTTCGCTTCAACTCCATGCGAACCACATTATTTAGGTGCAAATCAGTGCGAAGTAGAAGGCTCAGGTTCAAAGCCATGCGATTCATATGGTTCATCTTCAAATACTTGTGAAAGACATGATTTAGCTTCAACTGCAAGCGAAACAAACGAGTTACCTTCAAATGCACGAGAAACACATGATTTAGCTTCAAATCAATGCGATGTAGATGGTTAGCATCAAATCCAAACGAAACACATGATTTAGCTTCAAATACTTGCGATATAAGTGATGTAGATACAACTGCAGGCGAAATGAACGAGTTAGCTTCAAATCAATACGAAGTAGAAGGCTTAGCTTCAAATTCATGCGAAACGAAAGATTTAGCTCCAAATCCTTGCGAAACAAATGGTTTAGCTTCAAATACTTGTGATATACGTTATTTAGATTTAACAGCATGGGCAACGAACCAGTTAGCTTCAAATCCATGCGAAACACACGATTTAGCTGAAAATCAATGCGATGTAGAAGGTTTAGCTTCAAATCCATGTGAAACAAATGATTGAGCTTCACACACTTGGGATATAGTTGCTATAGCTTCAACTGCATGCGAAACAAACGAGTTACCTTCAAATCCACGCGAAACACATGAATTGGTTCAAATGAATGCGATGTAGAAGGTTTAGCTTCAAATCGAAGCGAACCACATGATTTAGCTTCAATACTTGCGATATAAGTGATATAGATTCAAATACAGGCGAATCGAACGAGTGAGCTTCAAATCCATGCGAAACACATGAGTCAGCTGAAAATCAATGCGATGTAGAAGGCTTAGCTTCAAATCCATGCAAAACACGTGATTTAGGATCCAATCAATGCGAAGTAGAAGGCTTAGCTTCAAATCCATGCGAAACAAATGGATTAGCTTCAAATACGTGCGATATAAATGATACAGCTTCAAATACAGGAGAAACAAACGAGTTGGTTTCAAATCCATGCAAAACACACGATTTAGCTTCAATTCAATGCCAAGTAGAAGGCTTAGCTTCAAATCCATGCGAATGAATTGTTTAGCTGCAAATACATGTGATATACATTATTTAGTTTCAACTGCATGCGAAACAGACGAGTTAGCTTCAAATCCATTCGAAACACAATACTTAGCGTCAAATCAATGCGAAGTAGAAGGCAAGGCTTCAAATCCATGCGATTCAAATGGTTTAGCTTCAAATACTTGTGATATACATGATTTAGCTTCCACTGCATTCGAAGCAAATGAGTTAGCTCCAAATCCATGCAAAATACGTGATTTAGGATCCAATCAATGCGAAGTAGAAGGCTTAGCTTCAAATCCATGCGAAACAAATGCTTTAGCTTCAAATACTTGCGATATAATTGATATAGCTTCAAATACAGGAGAAACAAACGAGTTAGCTTCAAATCCATGCAAAACACACGATTTAGCTTCAATTCAATGCCAAGTAGAAGGCTTAGCTTCAAATCCATGCGAATCAATTGTTTAGCTGCAAATACTTGTGATATACATTATTTAGTTTCAACTGCATGCGAAACAAACGAGTTAGCTTCAAATTCATTCGAAACACAATATTTAGCGTCAAATCAATGCGAAGTAGAAGGCAGAGCTTCAAATCCATGCGATACAAATGGTTTAGCTTCAAATACTTGTGGTATACAAGATTTAGATTCAACTGCATTCGAAGCAAACGAGTTAGCTCCAAATCCACGCGAAACACATGATTTAACTTCAAATCAGTGCGAAGTAGAAGGTTTAACTTCAAATCCATGCCAAACACATGATTTAGCTTCAAATCTATGGGATGTACAAGGTTTAGCTTCAAATCCATGGGATGTAGAAGGTTTAGCTTCAAATCCATGCGAAACACATTTGTTAGGTGCAAATCAGTGGGAAGTAGAAGGCTCAGGTTCAAAGCCATGCGATTCAAGTGGTTCATCTTCAAATACTTGTGAAAGACATGATTTAGCTTCAACTGCATGCGAAACAAACGAGTTACCTTCAAATCCACGCGAAACACATGATTTAGCTTCAAATCAATGTGATGTAGAAGGCCAAGCTTCAAATCCATGCAAAACACTCGATTTAGCATCCAATCAGTGCGAAGTAGAAGGCTTAGCTTCAAATCCATGCGAAACAAATGCTTTAGCTTCAAATACTTGCGATATAATTGATATAGCTTCAAATACAGGAGAAACAAACGAGTTAGCTTCAAATCTATGCAAACACACGATTTAGCTTCAAATCAATGCGAAGTAGAAGGCTTAACTTCAAATCCATGCCAAACACATGATTTAGCTTCAAATCCATGGGATGCAGAAGGTTTAGCTAAAAAAATCCATGCGAAACATATTATTTAGGTTCAAATCAGTGCGAAATAGAAGCCTCAGGTTCAAAGCCATGCAATGCAAATGTTTCATCATCAAATACTTGTGAAAGACATGATTTTGCTTCAACTGCATTCGAAACAAACGAGTTAGCTCCAAATCCACGCGAAACACATGATTTAACTTCAAATCAGTACGAAGTAGAAGGCTTAGCTTCAAATCCATGCGAAACAAATGGTTTAGCTTCAAATACTTGCGATATAAATGATACAGCGTCAAATACAGGAGAAACAAACGAGTTAGCTTCAAATCCATGCAAAACACACGATTTAGCTTCAATTCAATGCCAAGTAGAAGGCTTAGCTTCAAATCCATGCGAATCAATTGCGTAGCTGCAAATACTTGTGATATACATGATTAGTTTCAACTGCATGCGAAACAAACGAGTTAGCTTCAAATCGATGCGAAACACAATATTTAGCGTCAAATCAATGCGAAGTAGAAGGCAGAGCTTCAAATCCATGCGATAGAAATGGTTTAGCTTCAAATACTTGTGATATACATGATTTAGCTTCCACTGCATTCGAAGCAAACGAGTTAGCTCCAAATCCATGCAAAATACGTGATTTAGGATCCAATCAATGCGAAGTAGAAGGCTTAGCTTCAAATCCATGCGAAACAAATGCTTTAGCTTCAAATACTTGCGATATAATTGATATAGCTTCAAATACAGGAGAAACAAACGAGTTAGCTTCAAATCTATGCAAAACACACGATTTAGCTTCAATTCAATGCCAAGAAGAATACTTAGCTTCAAATCCATGCGAATCAATTATTTAGCTGCAAATACTTGTGATATACATGATTTAGTTTCAACTGCATGCGAAACAAACGAGTTAGCTTCAAATCCATTCGAAACACATGATTTCAAATCAATGCGAAGTAGAAGGTTTTGCTTCAAATCCGTGCGAAACAAATGATTTTGGCATCAAATACTTGCGATATAAGTGATATAGCTTCAATGCAGGGCCAAACATACGAGTCAGCTTCAAATCCATGAGAAACACATGATTTAGCTTCAAATCCATGCGAAACAAATGGTTGAGCTACAAATACTTGTGATATACATTATTTAGCTACAACTGCATGCGAAACAAACGAGTTAGCTTCAAATCCATGCGAAACACATGATTTAGCTTCAAATCAATACGAAGTAGAAGGCTCAGGTTCAAATCCATGCGAAAAAATGATGTAGCTTCAGATACTTGCGATATAAGTGGTATAGCTTCAAATGCAAGAGGAACGAACGAGATAGCTTCAAATCCATGCGAAACACATGATTTATCTTCAAATCAATGCGATGTAGAAGGTTTAGCTTCAAAATCCATGCAGAACACGTGATTTAGCTTTCAATTAATGCGAAGTAGAAGGCTTAGTTTCAAATCCATGCGAATCAAATGGATTAGCTTCAATTACTTGTGATATACGTTATTTAGATTTAACTGCATGCGCAACGAACTAGTTAGCTTCAAATCCATGCGAAACACACGATTTAGCTTCAATCAATACGAAGTAGAAGGTTTAGCTTCAAATCCATGCGAAGCAAATGATTAAGCTTCAAACACTTGGGGTATAAGTGATATAGCTTCAAATGCCGACAAATCAAACGAGTTAGCTTAAAATACATGCGAAACACATAATTTAGCTTCAAATCAATGCGATGTAGAAGGTTTAGCTTCAAATCCAAGCGAAACACATGATTTAGCTTCAAATCCATGGGATGTAGAAGCTTTCGCTTCAACTCCATGCGAACCACATTATTTAGGTGCAAATCAGTGCGAAAGTAGAAGGCTCAGGTTCAAAGCCATGCGATTCATATGGTTCATCTTCAAATACTTGTGAAAGACATGATTTAGCTTCAACTGCATGCGAAACAAACGAGTTACCTTCAAATGCACGAGAAACACATGATTTAGCTTCAAATCAATGCGATGTAGATGGTTAGCATCAAATCCAAACGAAACACATGATTTAGCTTCAAATACTTGCGATATAAGTGATGTAGATACAACTGCAGGCGAAATGAACGAGTTAGCTTCAAATCAATACGAAGTAGAAGGCTTAGCTTCAAATTCATGCGAAACGAAAGATTTAGCTTCAAATCCTTGCGAAAACAAATGGTTTAGCTTCAAATACTTGTGATATACGTTATTTAGATTTAACAGCATGGGCAACGAACCAGTTAGCTTCAAATCCATGCGAAACACACGATTTAGCTGAAAATCAATGCGATGTAGAAGGTTTAGCTTCAAATCCATGTGAAACAAATGATTGAGCTTCACACACTTGGGATATAGTTGCTATAGCTTCAACTGCATGCGAAACAAACGAGTTACCTTCAAATCCACGCGAAACACATGAATTGGTTCAAATGAATGCGATGTAGAAGGTTTAGCTTCAAATCGAAGCGAACCACATGATTTAGCTTCAAATACTTGCGATATAAGTGATATAGATTCAAATACAGGCGAATCGAACGAGTGAGCTTCAAATCCATGCGAAACACATGAGTCAGCTGAAAATCAATGCGATGTAGAAGGCTTAGCTTCAAATCCATGCAAAACACGTGATTTAGGATCCAATCAATGCGAAGTAGAAGGCTTAGCTTCAAATCCATGCGAAACAAATGGATTAGCTTCAAATACGTGCGATATAAATGATACAGCTTCAAATACAGGAGAAACAAACGAGTTGGTTTCAAATCCATGCAAAACACACGATTTAGCTTCAATTCAATGCCAAGTAGAAGGCTTAGCTTCAAATCCATGCGAATGAATTGTTTAGCTGCAAATACATGTGATATACATTATTTAGTTTCAACTGCATGCGAAACAAACGAGTTAGCTTCAAATCCATTCGAAACACAATACTTAGCGTCAAATCAATGCGAAGTAGAAGGCAAGGCTTCAAATCCATGCGATTCAAATGGTTTAGCTTCAAATACTTGTGATATACATGATTTAGCTTCCACTGCATTCGAAGCAAACGAGTTAGCTCCAAATCCATGCAAAATACGTGATTTAGGATCCAATCAATGCGAAGTAGAAGGCTTAGCTTCAAATCCATGCGAAACAAATGCTTTAGCTTCAAATACTTGCGATATAATTGATATAGCTTCAAATACAGGAGAAACAAACGAGTTAGCTTCAAATCCATGCAAAACACACGATTTAGCTTCAATTCAATGCCAAGTAGAAGGCTTAGCTTCAAATCCATGCGAATCAATTGTTTAGCTGCAAATACTTGTGATATACATTATTTAGTTTCAACTGCATGCGAAACAAACGAGTTAGCTTCAAATTCATTCGAAACACAATATTTAGCGTCAAATCAATGCGAAGTAGAAGGCAGAGCTTTAAATCCATGCGATACAAATGGTTTAGCTTCAAATACTTGTGGTATACAAGATTTAGATTCAACTGCATTCGAAGCAAACGAGTTAGCTCCAAATCCACGCGAAACACATGATTTAACTTCAAATCAGTGCGAAGTAGAAGGTTTAGCTTCAAATCCATGCGAAACAAATGGTTTAGCTACAAATACTTGCGATATAAATGATACAGATTCAAATACAGGAGAAACAAACGAGTTAGCTTCAAATCCATGCAAAACACACGATTTAGCTTCAATTCAATGCCAAGTAGAAGGCTTAGCTTCAAATCCATGCGAAACAATTGTTTAGCTGCAAATACTTGTGATATACATTATTTAGTTTCAACTGCATGCGAAACAAACGAGTTAGCTTCAAATTCATTCGAAACACAATATTTAGCGTCAAATCAATGCGAAGTAGAAGGCAGAGCTTCAAATCCATGCGATACAAATGGTTTAGCTTCAAATACTTGTGGTATACATGATTTAGCTTCAACTGCATTCGACGCAAACGAGTTAGCTCCAAATCCACGCGAAACACATGATTTAACTTCAAATCCATGCCAAACACATGATTTAGCTTCAAATCTATGGGATGTAGAAGGTTTAGCTTCAAATCCATGGGATGTAGAAGGTTTAGCTTCAAATCCATGCGAAACACATTTGTTAGGTGCAAATCAGTGGGAAGTAGAAGGCTCAGGTTCAAAGCCATGCGATTCAAGTGGTTCATCTTCAAATACTTGTGAAAGACATGATTTAGCTTCAACTGCATGCGAAACAACGAGTTACCTTCAAATCCACGCGAAACACATAATTTAGCTTCAAATCAATGCGAAGTAGCAGGTTTAGCTTCAAATCCATGCGAAACAAATGATTGAGCTTCCTACACTTGGGGTAAAGGTGATATAGCTTCAACTGCATGCGAAACAAATGAGTTACATTCAAATCCAAGCGAAACACATAATTTAGCTTCAAATCAATGCGATGTAGAAGGTTTAGCTTCAAATCCAAGCGAAACACATGATTTAGCTTCAAATACTTGCGATATAAGTGATATAGTTTCAAATGCAGGAGAAACGAACGAGTTAGCTTCAAATCCGTGCGAAACACATGATTCAGCTGCAAAACAATGCGATGTAGAAGGCTTAGATACAAATCCATGCAAAACACGTGATTTAGGATCCAATCAATGCGAAGTAGAAGGCTTAGCTTCAAATCCATGCGAAACAAATGCTTTAGCTTCAAATACTTGCGATATAATTGATATAGCTTCAAATACAGGAAAAACAAACGAGTTAGCTTCAAATCTATGCAAAACACACGATTTAGCTTCAATTCAATGCCAAGTAGAAGGCTTAGCTTCAAATCCATGCGAATCAATTGTTTAGCTGCAAATACTTGTGAAATACATGATTTAGTTTCAACTGCATGCGAAACAAACGAGTTAGCTTCAAATTCATGCGAAACACAATATTTAGCGTCAAATCAATGCGAAGTAGGAGGCAGAGCTTCAAATCCATGCGATACAAATGGTTTAGCTTCAAATACTTGTGATATACATGATTTAGCTTCAACTGCATTCGAAGCAAACGAGTTAGCTCCAAATCCACGCGAAACACATGATTTAACTTCAAATCAGCGCGAAGTAGAAGGCTTAGCTTCAAATCCATGCGAATCTAATGGGTCGGCTTCAAATACTTGTGAAATGCATGATTTAGCTTCAACTGCATGCGAAACAAATGAGTTACATTCAAATCCAAGCGAAACACATAATTTAGCTTCAAATCAATGCGAAGTAGCAGGTTTAGCTTCAAATCCATGCGAAACAAATGATTGAGCATCCTACACTTGGGATAAAGGTGATATAGCTTCAACTGCATGCGAAACAAATGAGTTACATTCAAATCCAAGCGAAACACATAATTTAGCTTCAAATCCATGCGATGTAGAAGGTTTAGCTTCAAATCCATGCGAAACAAATGGTTTAGCTTCAAATACTTGCGATATAAATGATACAGATTCTAATACAGGAGAAACAAACGAGTTAGCTTCAAATCCATGCAAAACACACGATTTAGCTTCAATTCAATGCCAAGTAGAAGGCTTAGCTTCAAATCCATGCCAATCAATTGTTTAGCTGCAAATACTTGTGATATACATGATTTAGTTTCAACTGCATGCGAAACAAACGAGTTAGCTTCAAATTCATGCGAAACACAATATTTAGCGTCAAATCAATGCGAAGTAGAAGGCAGAGCTTCAAATCCATGCGATACAAATGGTTTAGCTTCAAATACTTGTGATATACATGATTTAGCTTCAACTGCATTCGAAGCAAACGAGTTAGCTCCAAATCCATGCAAAATACGTGATTTAGGATCCAATCAATGCGAAGTAGAAGGCTTAGCTTCAAATCCATGCGAAACAAATGCTTTAGCTTCAAATACTTGCGATATAATTGATATAGCTTCAAATACAGGAGAAACAAACGAGTTAGCTTCAAATCTATGCAAAACACACGATTTAGCTTCAATTCAATGCCAAGAAGAATACTTAGCTTCAAATCCATGCGAATCAATTATTTAGCTGCAAATACTTGTGATATACATGATTTAGTTTCAACTGCATGCGAAACAAACGAGTTAGCTTCAAATCCATTCGAAACACAATATTTAGCGTCAAATCAATGCGAAGTAGAAGGCAGAGCTTCAAATCCATGCGATACAAATGTCTTAGCTTCAAATACTTGTGATATACATGATTTAGCTTCAACTGCATTCGAAGCAAACGAGTTAGCTTCAAATCCATGCGAAACATATTATTTAGGTTCAAATCAGTACGAAATAGAAGGCTCAGGTTCAAAGCCATGCAATTCAAATGGTTCATCATCAAATACTTGTGAAAGACATGATTTAGCTTCAACTGCATTCGAAACAAACGAGTTAGCTCCAAATCCACGCGAAACACATGATTTAACTTCAAATCAGTGCGAAGTAGAAGGTTTAGCTTCAAATCCATGCGAAACAAATGGTTTAGCTACAAATACTTGCGATATAAATGATACAGATTCAAATACAGGAGAAACAAACGAGTTAGCTTCAAATCCATGCAAAACACACGATTTAGCTTCAATTCAATGCCAAGTAGAAGGCTTAGCTTCAAATCCATGCGAAACAATTGTTTAGCTGCAAATACTTGTGATATACATTATTTAGTTTCAACTGCATGCGAAACAAACGAGTTAGCTTCAAATTCATTCGAAACACAATATTTAGCGTCAAATCAATGCGAAGTAGAAGGCAGAGCTTCAAATCCATGCGATACAAATGGTTTAGCTTCAAATACTTGTGGTATACATGATTTAGCTTCAACTGCATTCGAAGCAAACGAGTTAGCTCCAAATCCACGCGAAACACATGATTTAACTTCAAATCCATGCCAAACACATGATTTAGCTTCAAATCTATGGGATGTAGAAGGTTTAGCTTCAAATCCATGGGATGTAGAAGGTTTAGCTTCAAATCCATGCGAAACACATTTGTTAGGTGCAAATCAGTGGGAAGTAGAAGGCTCAGGTTCAAAGCCATGCGATTCAAGTGGTTCATCTTCAAATACTTGTGAAAGACATGATTTAGCTTCAACTGCATGCGAAACAAACGAGTTACCTTCAAATCCACGCGAAACACATGATTTAGCTTCAAATCAATGTGATGTAGAAGGCCAAGCTTCAAATCCATGCAAAACACTCGATTTAGAATCCAATCAGTGCGAAGTAGAAGGCTTAGCTTCAAATCCATGCGAAACAAGTGGTTTAGCTCAAATACTTGCGATGTAAATGATACAGTTTCAAATACAGGAGAAACAAACGAGTTAGCTTCAAATCCATGCAAAATACACGATTTAGCTTCAATTCAATGCCAAGTAGAAGGCTTAGCTTCAAATCCATGCCAATCAATTGTTTAGCTGCAAATACTTGTGATATACATGATTTAGTTTCAACTGCATGCGAAACAAACGAGTTAGCTTCAAATTCATGCGAAACACAATATTTAGCGTCAAATCAATGCGAAGTAGAAGGCGGAGCTTCAAATCCATGCGATACAAATGGTTTAGCTTCAAATACTTGTGATATACATGATTTAGCTTCAATTGCATTCGAAGCAAACGAGTTAGCTCCAAATCCATGCAAAACACGTGATTTAGGATTCAATCAATGCGAAGTAGAAGGCTTAGCTTCAAATCCATGCGAAACAAATGCTTTAGCTTCAAATACTTGCGATATAATTGATATAGCTTCAAATGCAGGAGAAACAAACGAGTTAGCTTCAAATCTATGCAAAACACACGATTTAGCTTCAAATCAATGCGAAGTAGAAGGCTTAGCTTCAAATCCATGCCAAACACATGATTTAGCTTCAAATCCATGGGATGCAGAAGGTTTAGCTAAAAAATCCATGCGAAACATATTATTTAGGTTCAAATCAGTGCGAAATAGAAGCCTCAGGTTCAAAGCCATGCAATTCAAATGGTTCATCATCAAATACTTGTGAAAGACATGATTTTGCTTCAACTGCATTCGAAACAAACGAGTTAGCTTCAAATCCATGCAAAACACACGATTTAGCTTCAATTCAATGCCAAGTAGAAGGCTTAGCTTCAAATCCATGCGAATCAATTGCGTAGCTGCAAATACTTGTGATATACAGGATTTAGTTTCAACTGCATGCGAAACAAACGAGTTAGCTTCAAATCGATGCGAAACACAATATTTAGCGTCAAATCAATGCGAAGTAGAAGGCAGAGCTTCAAATCCATGCGATAGAAATGGTTTAGCTTCAAATACTTATGATATACATGATTTAGCTTCAACTGCATTCGAAGCAAACGAGTCAGCTCCAAATCCACGCGAAACACATGATTTAACTTCAAATCAGTGCGAAGTAGAAGGCTTAGCTTCAAATCCATGCGAATCTAATGGGTCGGCTTCAAATACTTGTGAAATGCATGATTTAGCTTCAACTGCATGCGAAACAACGAGTTACCTTCAAATCCACGCGAAACACATAATTTAGCTTCAAATCAATGCGAAGTAGCAGGTTTAGCTTCAAATCCATGCGAAACAAATGATTGAGCTTTCTACACTTGGGATAAAGGTGATATAGCTTCAACTGCATGCGAAACAAATGAGTTACATTCAAATCCAAGCGAAACACATAATTTAGCTTCAAATCAATGCGATGTAGAAGGTTTAGCTTCAAATCCAAGCGAAACACATGATTTAGCTTCAAATACTTGCGATATAAGTGATATAGTTTCAAATGCAGGAGAAACGAACGAGTTAGCTTCAAATCCGTGCGAAACACATGATTCAGCTGCAAAACAATGCGATGTAGAAGGCTTAGATACAAATCCATGCAAAACACGTGATTTAGGATCCAATCAATGCGAAGTAGAAGGCTTAGCTTCAAATCCATGCGAAACAAATGCTTTAGCTTCAAATACTTGCGATATAATTGATATAGCTTCAAATACAGGAGAAACAAACGAGTTAGCTTCAAATCTATGCAAAACACACGATTTAGCTTCAATTCAATGCCAAGTAGAAGGCTTAGCTTCAAATCCATGCGAATCAATTGTTTAGCTGCAAATACTTGTGATATACATGATTTAGTTTCAACTGCATGCGAAACAAACGAGTTAGCTTCAAATTCATTCGAAACACAATATTTTGCGTCAAATCAATGCGAAGTAGAAGGCAGAGCTTCAAATCCATGCGATACAAATGTCTTAGCTTCAAATACTTGTGATATACATGATTTAGATTCAACTGCATTCAAAGCAAACGAGTTAGCTCCGAATCCACGCGAAACACATGATTTAGCTTCAAATCAATGCGAAGTAGAAGGTTTAGCTTCAAATCCATGCCAAACACATGATTTAGCTTCAAATCCATGGGATGTAGAAGGTTTAGCTTCAAATCCATGCGAAACACATTTGTTAGGTTCAAATCAGTGCGAAGTAGAAGGCTCAGGTTCAAAGCCATGCGATTCAAATGGTTCATCTTCAAATACTTGTGAAAGACATGATTTAGCTTCAACTGCATGCGAAACAAACGAGTTACCTTCAAATCCACGCGAAACACATGATTTAGCTTCAAATCAATGTGATGTAGAAGGCCAAGCTTCAAATCCATGCAAAACACACGATTTAGCTTCAATTCAATGCCAAGTAGAAGGCTTAGCTTCAAGTCCATGCGAATCAATTGGTTAGCTGCAAATACCTGTGATATACATTATTTAGTTCCAACTGCATGCGAAACAAACGAGTTAGCTTCAAATTCATTCGAAACACAATATTTAGCGTCAAATCAATGCGAAGTAGAAGGCAGAGCATCAAATCCATGCGATACAAATGGTTTAGCTTCAAATACTTGTGGTATACATGATTTAGCTTCAAGTGCATTCGAAGCAAACGAGTTAGCTCCAAATCCACGCGAAACACATGATTTAACTTCAAATCAGTGCGAAGTAGAAGGCTTATCTTCAAATCCATGCGAAACAAATGGTTTAGCTTCAAATACTTGCGATATAAATGATACAGCGTCAAATGCAGGAGAATCAAACGAGTTAGCTTCAAATCCATGCAAAACCAACGATTTAGCTACAATTCAAAGCCAAGTAGAAGGCTTAGCTTCAAATCCATGCGAAACAAATGGTTTAGCTTCAAATACTTGCGATATAAATGATACAGCTTCAAATACAGGAGAAACAAACGAGTTAGCTTCAAATCCATGCAAAACACACGATTTAGCTTCAATTCAATGCCAAGTAGAAGGCATAGCTTCAAATCCGTGCGAAACAAATGGTTTAGCTTCAAATACTTGCGATATAAATGATACAGCTTCAAATACAGGAGAAACAAACGAGTTAGCTTCAAATCCATGCAAAACACACGATTTAGCTTCAACTCAATGCCAAGTAGAAGGCTTAGCTTCAAATCCATGCGAATCAATTGTTTAGCTGCAAATACTTGTGATATACATGACTTAGTTTCAACTGCATGCGAAACAAACGAGTTACCTTCAAATCGATGCGAAACACAATATTTAGCGTCAAATCAATGCGAAGTAGAAGGCAGAGCTTCAAATCCATGCGATACAAATTGTTTAGCTTCAAATACTTGTGGTATACATGATTTAGCTTCAACTGCATTCGAAGCAAACGAGTTAGCTCCAAATCCACGCGAAACACATGATTTAACTTCAAATCAGTGCGAAGTAGAAGGTTTAACTTCAAATCCATGCCAAACACATGATTTAGCTTCAAATCCATGGGATGTAGAAGGTTTAGCTTCAAATCCATGCGAAACACATTTGTTAGGTGCAAATCAGTGGGAAGTGGAAGGCTCAGGTTCAAAGCCATGCGATTCAAGTGGTTCATCTTCAAATACTTGTGAAAGACATGATTTAGCTTCAACTGCATGCGAAACAAACGAGTTACCTTCAAATCCACGCGAAACTCATGATTTAGCTTCAAATCAATATGGTGTAGAAGGCCAAGCTTCAAATCCATGCAAAACACATGATTTAGGATCCAATCAATGCGAAGTAGAAGGCTTAGCTTCAAATCCATGCGAAACAAGTGGTTTAGCTCAAATACTTGCGATATAAATGATACAGCTTCAAATACAGGAGAAACAAACGAGTTAGCTTCAAATCCATGCAAAATACACAATTTAGCTTCAATTCAATGCCAAGTAGAAGGCTTAGCTTCAAATCCATGCCAATCAATTGTTTAGCTGCAAACACTTGTGATATACATGATTTAGTTTCAACTGCATGCGAAACAAACGAGTTAGCTTCAAATTCATGCGAAACACAATATTTAGCGTCAAACCAATGCGAAGTAGAAGGCAGAGCTTCAAATCCATGCGATACAAATGGTTTAGCTTCAAATACTTGTGAAAGACATGATTTAGCTTCAACTGCATTCGAAACAAACGAGTTAGCTCCAAATCCACGCGAAACACATGATTTATCTTCAAATAAATGCGATGTAGAAGGTTTAGCTTCAAATCTGTGCGAAACAAATGATTTAGCTTCAAATACTCTCGATATTAGTGATATAGCTTCAAATGCAGAAGAAACAATCGAGTTAGCTTCAAATCCATGCGAAACAAATGATTTAGCTTCAGATGCTTGCGATATAAGTGATATAGCTTCAAATGCTGACGAAACAAACCAGCTACCTTCAAATACACGCGAAACACATGGTTTATTTTCAATTCCATGCGGATCAAATGGTTTAGCAACAAATACTTGTGATAAACATGATTTAGCTTCAACTGCGTGCGAAACAAATGAATTAGATTCAAATCAATGCGATACACATGATTAAGCTTCAAATCAATTCGAAGTAGAAGGCTAATAGCATCAAATCCATGCGACACTAATTATTTAGCTTCAGGTACTTGCGATATAAGTGATATAGCTTCAAATACAGACGAAACAAACGAGCTAGTTTCGAATCCATGCGAAACATATGATTTAGCTTCAAATCAATGCGAAGTAGAAGGCTTAGCTTCAAATACAGACGGAACAAATGGTTTAGCGTCAAATACTTGTGATATACATGATTTAGCTTCAACTGCATGTGAAACAAATGTGTTAGTTCCAAATCCATGCGAAACACATGATTTAGCTTGATATCAATGCGAAGTGGAAGGCTTAGCTTCAAATCCATGCGAATCAAATGGTTTAGCTTCAAATACTTCGGATATACATGATTTAGCTCCAACTGCAGGCGAAACAAACAAGGTAGCTTCAAATTCATGCGAAACACATGATTTAGCTTCCAATCAATGCGATGTAGAAGGTTTAGCTTCATATCCATGCGAAACAAATGATTTACCTTCATATACTTGCGGTATAAGTGATATAGCTTCAAATGCAGGCGAAACAAATGAGTCAGCTTCAAATCCGTGCGAGACACATGATTTTGCTTCAAATCAAAGCGAAGTAGAAGGCTTATCTTCAAACCCATGCGAAACACATTATTTGCCGTCAAATAATTGCGGTATAAATGAAATAGCGTCAAATGCAGGCGAATCAAACGAGTTAACTTCAAATCCATGTAGAACACAAGATTTAGCTTCCAATCAATGCGAAGGAGAAGTCTTAGCTTCAAATCCATGCGAAACAAATGGTTTAGCTTCAAATACTTGTGATATACATTATTTAGCTACAACTGCATGCGAAACAAACGAGTTAGCTTCAAATCCATGCGAAACACATGATTTAGCTTCAAATCAATGCGATGTAGAAGGTTTAGCTTCAAATCCAATCGAAACACATGATTTAGCTTCAAATACTTGCGATATAAGTGATACAGCTTCAAATGCAGGCGAAACGAACGAGTTAGCAACAAATCCATGGGATGTAGATGATTTAGCTTCAAATCCATGCGAAACACATTATGTAGCTGCAAATCAGTGCGAAGTAGAAGGCTCAGGTTCAAATCCATGCGATTCAAATGGTTCACCTTCAAATACTTGTGAAAGACATGATTTAGCTTCAACTGCATGCGAAACAAACGAGTTAGCATGAAATCAATGCGATGTAGAAGGTTTAGCTTCAAATCAATGCGAAGTAGAGGGCTTAGCTTCAAATCCATGCGAAACAAATGGTTTAGCTACAAATACTTGTGATATACATTATTTAGCTACAACTGAATGCGAAACAAACAAGTTTGCATCAAATCCATGCGAAACGCACGATTTAGCTTCAAATCAATGCCATGTAGAAGGTTTAGCTTCAAATCCAAGCGAAACGAACGAGTTAGCTTCAAATCCATGCGAAACACAAGATTCAGCTGCAAATCAATGCGATGTAGAAGGTTTACCTTCAAATCCATGCGAAACAAATGGTTTAGTTACAAATACTTGTGATATACACTATTTAGCTACAACTGCATGCGAAACAAACGAGTTAGCTACAAATACATGGGAAACACATGATTTAGCTTCAAATCAGTGTGAAGTAGAAGGCTTAGCATCAAACCCCATGCGAATCAAATGGTTTAGATTCAAATACTTGTGATATACATGATTTAGCTTAAACTGCATGCGACACAAACGAGTTAGCTTCAAATCCATGCGAAACACATGATTCAGATGCAAATCAATGCGATGTAGAAGGTTTAGCTTCAAATCCATGCAAAACACGTGATTTAGCTTCCTATTAATGCGAAGTAGAAGGCTTAGCTTCAAATCTATGCGAAACAAATGGTTTATCTTCAAATACTTGTGATATACGCTATTTAGATTTAACTGCATGCGCAACGAACGAGTTAGCTTCAAATCCATGCGAAACACATAATTTAGCTTCAAATCAATGCGAAGTAGCAGGTTTAACTTCAAATCCAAGCGAAACACAATATTTAGCGTCAAATCAATGCGAAGTAGAAGGCAGAGCTTCAAATCCATGCGATACAAATGGTTTAGCTTCAAGTACTTGTGATATACGTGATTTAGCTTCAACTGCATTCGAAGCAAACGAGTTAGCTCCAAATCCACGCGAAACACATGATTTCACTTCAAATCAGTGCGAAGTAGAAGGCTTAGCTTCAAATCCATGCGAAACAAATGGTTTAGCTTCAAATACTTGCGATATAAATGATACAGCGTCAAATACAGGAGAAACAAACAAGATAGCTTCAAATCCATGCAAAACACACGACTTAGTTTCAATTCAATGCCAAGTAGATGGCTTAACTTCAAATCCATGCGAAAAAAAATGGTTTAGCTACAAATACTTGTGATATACATTATGAAGCTACAACTGCATGCGAAACAAACGAGTTAGCTTCAAATCCATGCGGAACACATGATTTAGCTTCAAAACAATGCGATATAGAAGGTTTAGCTTCAAATCCATGCGAATCAAATGATTTAGCTTCAAATACTTGTGATATACATGATATAGCATCAAATGCAGGCGGAAAAAACGAGTTAGCTTCAAATCCATGCGAAAGACATGATTCAGCTTCAAATCAGTGCGTTCTAGGAGGCTTAGCATCAAAACCCATGCGAAACAAACGAGTTAGCTTCAAATCCATGCGAAACACATGATTTAGCTTCAAATCAATACGAAGTAGAAGGCTCAGGTTCAAAGCCATGCGATTCAAATGGTTCATCTATAGATACTTGTGAAAGACATGATTTAGCTTCAACTGCATGCGAAACAAACGAGTTACCTTCAAATCCATGCGAAACACGTAATTTAGCTTCAAATCAATGCGAAGTAGCAGATTTAGCTTCAAATCCATTCAAAACACGTGATTTAGGATCCAATCAATGCGAAGTAGAAGGCTTAGCTTCAAATCCATGCGAAACAAATGGTTTAGCTTCAAATACTTGCGATATAAATGATACAGCGTCAAATACAGGAGAAACAAACGAGTTAGCTTCAAATCCATGCAAAACACACGATTTAGCTTCAATTCAATGCCAAGTAGAAGGCTTAGCTTCAAATCCATGCGATACATATGATTTAGCTTCAAATACTTGCGATATAAGTGATATAGCTTCAAAAGCTGGAGGAACAAACAAGTTAGCTTCAAATCCATGTGAAGCGAAAGATTTAGCTTCAAATACTTGCGAATATAAGTGATATAGCTTCAATTGCAGGCGAAACAAACGAGTTAGCTTCAGATCCATGCGAAACACATGATTTATCTTCAAATCAATGCGAAGTAGAAGGTTTCGCTTCAAATGCAGGCGAAACATAAGAGTTAGCTTCAAATCAATGAGATGTAGAAGGTTTAGCTTCAAATCCATGCGAAACACACGATTTAGCTTCAAATCAATGCGATGTAGAAGGTTTAGCTTCAAATCCGCGCGAAACAAATGATTTAGATTCAAATACTTGCGATATAAGTGATATCGATATAAATCAAAGCGAAGTCGAAGGCTTAGCTTCAAATACATGAGAAACAAATGATGTAGCTTCAGATAATTGCTATATAAATGAGGTAGCTTCAAATGCAGACAGAACAAACGAGTCAGCTTCAAATCCATACAAAACACATGATTTATCTTAAAATTCAAGCGATACACATGGAATAGATTCAACTTCATGCGAAACAAATGATTTAGCTTCAAATCCATGCGAAACGAATGATTTAGCATAAAATACTTGCGAATATATGTGATATAGCTTCAAATGCAGGCGAAACAAACGAGTTAGCTTCAGATCCATGCGAAACACATGATTTAGTTGCAAATCAATGCGATGTAGAGGGTTTAGCTTCAAATCCATGCGACAGACAAGATTTAGCTTCAAATCAATGCGATGTAGAAAGTTCAGCTTCAAATCCATGCGACGCACATGATTTAGCTTCAAATAATTGCGATATAAGTGATATAGCTTCAAAATCTGGAGGAACAAACGAGGTAGCTTCAATTCCATGCGAAACAAATGATTTAGCTTCAAATCAATGCGAAGTAGAGGGCTTAGCTTCAAATCCATGCGTAACAAATGGTTTAGCTACAAATACTTGTGATATACATTATTTAGCTACAACTGCATGCGAAACAAACGAGTTAGCTTCAAATACATGGGATACACATGATTTAGCTTCAAATCAATGCGATGTAGAAAGTTCAGCTTCAAATCCATGCGACGCACATGATTTAGCTTCAAATACTTGCGATATAAGTGATATAACTACAAAATCTGGAGGAACAAACGAGGTAGCTTCAATTCCATGCGAAACAAATGATTTTGCTTCAAATCAATGCGAAGTAGAGGGCTTAGCTTCAAATCCATGCGAAGCAAATGGTTTAGCTACAAATACTTGTGATATGCATTATTTAGCTACCACTGCATGCGAAACAAACGAGTTAGCTTCAAATACATGGGATACACATGATTTAGCTTCAAATCAATGCGATGTAGAAGGTTTAGCTTCAAATCCATGCGAAACAAATGGTTTAGCTACAAATACTTGTGATATACATTATTTAGCTACAACTGCATGCGAAACAAACGAGTTAGCTTCAAATCAATGCGAAACACATGATTTAGCTTCAAATCAATGCGATCTAGAAGGTTTAGCGTCAAATCCATGCGATTTACAAGATTTAGCTTCAAATCAATGCGAAGTAGAAGGCTTAGCTTCAAATCCATGCGAAACAAATGGTTTAGCTACAAATACTTGTGATATACATTATTTAGCTACAACTGAATGCGAAACAAACAAGTTTGCATTAAATCCATGCGAAAAACACGATTTAGCTTCAAATCAATGCGAAGTAGAAGGCTTAGCTTCAAATCCATGCAAACAAATGGTTTAGCTACAAATACTTGTGATATACATTATTTAGCTACAACTGCATGCGAAACAAATGAGTTAGCTTCAAATCCATGCGAAAGACATGATTCAGCATCAAATCAGTGTGAAGTAGAAGGCTTAGCATCAAACCCCATGCGAATCAAATGGTTTAGATTCAAATACTTGTCGTATACATGATTTAGCTTAAACTGCATGCGACACAAACGAGTTAGCTTCAAATCCATGCGAAACACATGATTCAGATGCAAATCAATGCGATGTATAAGGTTTAGCTTCAAATCCATGCAAAACAAATGGTTTAGCTACAAATACTTGTGATATACATTATTTAGCTACAACTGCATGCGAAACAAACGAGTTAGCTTCAAATCAATGCGAAACACATGATTTAGCTTCAAATCAATGCGATCTAGAAGGTTTAGCTTCAAATCCATGCGATTTACAAGATTTAGCTTCAAATCAATGCGAAGTAGAAAGCTTAGCTTCAAAACCATGCGAAACAAATGGTTTAGCTACAAATACTTGTGATATACATTATTTAGCTACAACTGAATGCGAAACAAACAAGTTTGCATCAAATCCATGCGAAACGCACGATTTAGCTTCAAATCAATGCCATGTAGAAGGTTTAGCTTCAAATCCAAGCGAAACGAACGAGTTAGCTTCAAATCCATGCGAAACACAAGATTCAGCTGCAAATCAATGCGATGTAGAAGGTTTACCTTCAAATCCATGCGAAACAAATGGTTTAGTTACAAATACTTGTGATATACACTATTTAGCTACAACTGCATGCGAAACAAACGAGTTAGCTACAAATACATGGGAAACACATGATTTAGCTTCAAATCAGTGTGAAGTAGAAGGCTTAGCATCAAACCCCATGCGAATCAAATGGTTTAGATTCAAATACTTGTGATATACATGATTTAGCTTAAACTGCATGCGACACAAACGAGTTAGCTTCAAATCCATGCGAAACACATGATTCAGATGCAAATCAATGCGATGTAGAAGGTTTAGCTTCAAATCCATGCAAAACACGTGATTTAGCTTCCTATTAATGCGAAGTAGAAGGCTTAGCTTCAAATCTATGCGAAACAAATGGTTTATCTTCAAATACTTGTGATATACGCTATTTAGATTTAACTGCATGCGCAACGAACGAGTTAGCTTCAAATCCATGCGAAACACATAATTTAGCTTCAAATCAATGCGAAGTAGCAGGTTTAACTTCAAATCCAAGCGAAACACAATATTTAGCGTCAAATCAATGCGAAGTAGAAGGCAGAGCTTCAAATCCATGCGATACAAATGGTTTAGCTTCAAGTACTTGTGATATACGTGATTTAGCTTCAACTGCATTCGAAGCAAACGAGTTAGCTCCAAATCCACGCGAAACACATGATTTCACTTCAAATCAGTGCGAAGTAGAAGGCTTAGCTTCAAATCCATGCGAAACAAATGGTTTAGCTTCAAATACTTGCGATATAAATGATACAGCGTCAAATACAGGAGAAACAAACAAGATAGCTTCAAATCCATGCAAAACACACGACTTAGTTTCAATTCAATGCCAAGTAGATGGCTTAGCTTCAAATCCATGCGAAAAAAAATGGTTTAGCTACAAATACTTGTGATATACATTATGAAGCTACAACTGCATGCGAAACAAACGAGTTAGCTTCAAATCCATGCGGAACACATGATTTAGCTTCAAAACAATGCGATATAGAAGGTTTAGCTTCAAATCCATGCGAATCAAATGATTTAGCTTCAAATACTTGTGATATACATGATATAGCATCAAATGCAGGCGGAAAAAACGAGTTAGCTTCAAATCCATGCGAAAGACATGATTCAGCTTCAAATCAGTGCGTTCTAGGAGGCTTAGCATCAAAACCCATGCGAAACAAACGAGTTAGCTTCAAATCCATGCGAAACACATGATTTAGCTTCAAATCAATACGAAGTAGAAGGCTCAGGTTCAAAGCCATGCGATTCAAATGGTTCATCTATAGATACTTGTGAAAGACATGATTTAGCTTCAACTGCATGCGAAACAAACGAGTTATCTTCAAATCCACGCGAAACACATGATTTAGCTTCAAATCCAAGCGAAACACATGATTCAGCTTCAAATACTTGCGATATAAGTGATCTAGCTTCAAATACAGGCGAAACGAACGACTTAGCTTCAAATCCATACCAAACACATGATTTAGCTTCAAATCTATGGGATGTAGAAGGTTTAGCTTCAAATCCATGCGAAACACATTATTTAGCTGCAAATCAGTGCGAAGTAGAAGGCTCAGGTTCAAATCAATGCGATTCAAATGGTTTATCTTCAAATACTTGTGAAAGACATGATTTAGCTACAACTGCATGCGAAACAAACGAGTTACCTTCAAATCCATGCGAAACACGTAATTTAGCTTCAAATCAATGCGAAGTAGCAGATTTAGCTTCAAATCCATTCAAAACACGTGATTTAGGATCCAATCAATGCGAAGTAGAAGGCTTAGCTTCAAATCCATGCGAAACAAATGGTTTAGCTTCAAATACTTGCGATATAAATGATACAGCGTCAAATACAGGAGAAACAAACGAGTTAGCTTCAAATCCATGCAAAACACACGATTTAGCTTCAATTCAATGCCAAGTAGAAGGCTTAGCTTCAAATCCATGCGATACATATGATTTAGCTTCAAATACTTGCGATATAAGTGATATAGCTTCAAAAGCTGGAGGAACAAACAAGTTAGCTTCAAATCCATGTGAAACGAAAGATTTAGCTTCAAATACTTGCGAATATAAGTGATATAGCTTCAATTGCAGGCGAAACAAACGAGTTAGCTTCAGATCCATGCGAAACACATGATTTATCTTCAAATCAATGCGAAGTAGAAGGTTTCGCTTCAAATGCAGGCGAAACATAAGAGTTAGCTTCAAATCAATGAGATGTAGAAGGTTTAGCTTCAAATCCATGCGAAACACACGATTTAGCTTCAAATCAATGCGATGTAGAAGGTTTAGCTTCAAATCCGCGCGAAACAAATGATTTAGATTCAAATACTTGCGATATAAGTGATATCGATATAAATCAAAGCGAAGTCGAAGGCTTAGCTTCAAATACATGAGAAACAAATGATTTAGCTTCAGATAATTGCTATATAAATGAGGTAGCTTCAAATGCAGACAGAACAAACGAGTTAGCTTCAAATCCATACAAAACACATGATTTATCTTAAAATTCAAGCGATACACATGGAATAGATTCAAATTCATGCGAAACAAATGATTTAGCTTCAGATACTTGCGATATAAGTGATATAGTTCCAAATGCTGGCGAAACAAACGAGTTAGCTTCTAATCCATTCGAAACGCATGATTTAACTTCAAATCAATGCGAAGTAGAAGGCGGAGCTTCAAGTCCATGCGAAGCAAATGATTTAGTTTCAGATACTTGCCATATAAGTGATATAGCTTCAAATGCAGGGGAAACAAACGAGTTAGCTCCAATTCCATGCGAAACAAATAATTTAGGTTCAGATGAATGCGAAGTAGAAGGCTTATCTTCAAATCCATGTGATACAAATGGTTTAGCTTCAAATACTTGTGATATACAAGATTTAGCTTCAACTGCATTCGAAGCAGACGAGTTAGCTCCGAATCCACGCGAAACACATTATTTAGCTTCAAAATAATGCGAATTAGAAGGCTTAGCTTCAAATCCATGCGAGACGGAAGATGTAGCTTCAAATACTTGCGAATATAAGTGACATAGCTGCAAACGCAGGCGAAACAAACGAGACAGCTTCAAATCCATGCGAAACACATGATTTAGATTATAATCACTGCGAAGTAGATGGCTTAGCTTTAAGTCCATTCGAAACACATGATTTAGCTTGAAATCAGTGCGAAGTAGAAGGCTTAGCTTCAAATGCATGCGAATCAAATGTTTCAGCTTCAAATCCATGCAAAACACGTGATTTAGATTCCAATCAGTGCAAAGTAGAAGGCCTAGCTTCAAATCCATGCGAAACAAATGATTTAGCTTCAAATACTTGCGATATAAATGACACAGCTTCATATGCAATCGAAACGAACGAGTTAGCTTCAACTCCATGCGAAGCACATGATTTTGATGCAAATCAATGCGACGTAGCAGGTTTAGCTTCAAATCCATGCAAAACAAACGACATAGCATCAGATACTTGCGATATAACTGATATAGCTCCAAATGCAGATGAATCAAACGAGTTAGCTGCAAAATCCAAGCGAAACACATGATTTAGCTTGATATCAATGCGAAGTAGAAGGCTTAGCTTCAAATGCATGCGAATCAAATGGTTCAGCTTTAAATCCATGCAAAACACGTGATTTAGATTCCAATCAATGCAAAGTAGAAGGCCTAGCTTCAAATCCATGCAAAACAAATGATTTAGCTTCAAATACTTGCGATATAAATGACACAGCTTCATATGCAGTCGAAACGAACGAGTTAGCTTCAACTCCATGCGATGCACATGATTTTGATGCAAATCAATGCGACGTAGCAGGTTTAGCTTCAAATCCGCCCGAAACAAATGATTTAGCTTCAAATACTTGCGATATAAGTGATATAGATTCAAATGCAGGCGAAACGAACGAGCTAGCTTCAAATCCATGCGAAACACACGATTTAGCTTCAAATCAATGCGATGTAGATGGTTTAGCTTCAAATCCGCGCGAAACAAATGATTTAGATTCAAATACTTGCGATATAAGTGATATCGATATAAATCAAAGCGAAGTCGAAGGCTTAGCTTCAAATACATGAGAAACAAATGATGTAGCTTCAGATAATTGCTATATAAATGAGGTAGCTTCAAATGCAGACAGAACAAACGAGTCAGCTTCAAATCCATACAAAACACATGATTTATCTTAAAATTCAAGCGATACACATGGAATAGATTCAACTTCATGCGAAACAAATGATTTAGCTTCAGATACTTGCGATATAAGTGATATAGTTCCAAATGCTGGCGAAACAAACGAGTTAGCTTCTAATCCATTCGAAACGCATGATTTAACTTCAAATCAATGCGAAGTAGAAGGCGGAGCTTCAAGTCCATGCGAAGCAAATGATTTAGTTTCAGATACTTGCCATATAAGTGATATAGCTTCAAATGCAGGGGAAACAAACGAGTTAGCTCCAATTCCATGCGAAACAAATAATTTAGGTTCAGATGAATGCGAAGTAGAAGGCTTATCTTCAAATCCATGTGATACAAATGGTTTAGCTTCAAATACTTGTGATATACAAGATTTAGCTTCAACTGCATTCGAAGCAGACGAGTTAGCTCCGAATCCACGCGAAACACATTATTTAGCTTCAAAATAATGCGAATTAGAAGGCTTAGCTTCAAATCCATGCGAGACGGAAGATGTAGCTTCAAATACTTGCGAATATAAGTGACATAGCTGCAAACGCAAGCGAAACAAACGAGACAGCTTCAAATCCATGCGAAACACATGATTTAGATTATAATCACTGCGAAGTAGATGGCTTAGCTTTAAGTCCATTCGAAACACATGATTTAGCTTGAAATCAGTGCGAAGTAGAAGGCTTAGCTTCAAATGCATGCGAATCAAATGGTTCAGCTTCAAATCCATGCAAAACACGTGATTTAGATTCCAATCAGTGCAAAGTAGAAGGCCTAGCTTCAAATCCATGCGAAACAAATGATTTAGCTTCAAATACTTGCGATATAAATGACACAGCTTCATATGCAGTCGAAACGAACGAGTTAGCTTCAACTCCATGCGATGCACATGATTTTGATGCAAATCAATGCGACGTAGCAGGTTTAGTTTCAAATCCATGCAAAACAAACGACATAGCATCAGATACTTGCGATATAACTGATATAGCTCCAAATGCAGATGAATCAAACGAGTTAGCTGCAAAATCCAAGCGAAACACATGATTTAGCATGATATCAATGCGAAGTAGAAGGCTTAGCTTCAAATGCATGCGAATCAAATGGTTCAGCTTCAAATCCATGCAAAACACGTGATTTAGATTCCAATCAATGCAAAGTAGAAGGCCTAGCTTCAAATCCATGCGAAACAAATGATTTAGCTTCAAATACTTGCGATATAAATGACACAGCTTCATATGCAGTCGAAACGAACGAGTTAGCTTCAACTCCATGCGATGCACGTGATTTTGATGCAAATCAATGCGACGTAGCAGGTTTAGCTTCAAATCCGCCCGAAACAAATGATTTAGCTTCAAATACTTGCGATATAAGTGATATAGATTCAAATGCAGGCGAAACGAACGAGCTAGCTTCAAGTCCATGCGAAACACATGATTTAGCTGCAAATCAATGCGATGTAGGATGTTTAGCCTCAAATCCATGCGAATCAAATGATTTAGCATCAGATACTTGTTATATAAGTGACATAGCTACAAATGCATGGAAAACAATCGAGTTAGCTTCAAATCCATGCGAAACACATGATTTAGATGCAAATCAATGCGACGTAGAAGGCTTAAATCCAAATGAATGCGAAACGAACGATTTAGCTTCAAATATTTGCGAACATAAGGGATACAGCTTCAAATGCATGCGAAACAAATGAGAAAGTTTCAAATACTTGCTATATAAATAAAACAGCTTCAAATGCAGACAAAACAAACGAGTTAGCTTCACATCCGTGCGAAACAAATGATTTACATTCAAATACTTGCGATATAAGTGATATAGCTTGAAATTCAGGAGAGACAAATGAGTTAGCTTCAAATCCATGCTAAACACATGATTTAGCTTCAAATCAATGCGAATTAGAAGGGTTTACTTCAAATCCAGGCGGAACAAATGATTTAGCTTCAAATACTTGTGATTACATGATTTAGCTTCAACTGCTTGCGAAACAAATGTGTTAGTTTCAAATCCATACGATACACATGATTTAGCTTGATAACAATGCGAAGTAGAAGGCTTAGCTACAAATCCATGCGAATCAAATGGTTTAGCACCAACTACTTCTGATATACATGATTTAGCTTCAACTGCATGCGAGACAAACGAGTTAGCTTCAAATCCATGCGAAACACATGATTTAGCTTCAAATCAATGCGATGTAGAAGGTTTAGCTTCAAATCCATGCCAAACACATGATTTAGCTTCAAATCAAAGCGACGTGGAAGGTTTAGCTTCAAATCCATGCGAAACAAATGATTTAGCATCAGATACATGTTATATAATTGATATAGCTACAAATGCATGGGAAACAAACGGGTTAGCTTTAAATACATGCAAAAGACATGATTAAGCTGCAAATCAATGCGAAGTAGAAGGCTTATATTCAAATCCATGCGATACAAATCGTTTAGCTTCAAATACTTGTGATATACATGATTTAGCTTCAGCTGCATTCGAAACAGACGAGTTAACTTCTAATCCACGCGAAATACATTATTTAGTTTCAAAAGAGTGCGAATTAGAAGGCTTAGCTTCAAATACTTGCAGCATAAATGAAAGAGCTTCAAATGCAGGCGAAACAAACGAGTTAGCTTCAAATCCACGTGAAACAAATGATTTAGCTTCATATACAAGGGAAACACATGATTTAGCTTCAAAGCAACGCGATGTAGAAGGTTTAGATTCAAATCTGAGCACAACAAATGACTCATCTTCAAATACTCTCGATATTGGTGATATAGCTTCAAATGCAGACGAAACACACGATCAGCTTCAAATCCATGCGAAACAAATGATTTAGATACAGATACTTGTGATATACATGATTTAGCTTCAGCTGCATGCGAAACAAACGAGTTAGCTGCAAATCCAAGCGAGAGACGTGATTTAGCTGCAAATCAGTGCGAAGTAGAAGGCTTAGCTTCAAATACATGCGAAACACACGATTTAGCTTCAAATCAATGCGATGTAGAAGGTTTAGCTTCAAATCCAAGCGAAACACATGATTTAGCTTCATATCCATAGGATGTAGAAGGTTTAGCTTCAAATCCATGCGAAACACATTATTTTAGCTGCAAATCAGTGCGAAGTAGAAGGCTCAGGTTCAAATCAATGCGAATCAAATGGTTTATCTTCAAATACGTGTGAAACACATGATTTAGCTTCAAATCAATGCGATGTAGAAGGTTTTGCGTGAAATCCAAGCGAAACACATGACCTAGCTTCAAATCAATGCGATGTAGAAGGTTTAGCTTCAAATCCACGCGAAACGAATGATTTAGCTTCAAACACTAGGGATATACGTGATATAGCTACAAATGCAGACAAATCAAACGAGTTAGGTTCAAACTCCATGCGATACACATGATTTAGCTCCAAATACTTGCGATATAAATGATGTAGATTCAAATGCAGGTGAAACAAATGATTTAGCTTCAAATACTCTCGATATTACTGATAACTTCAAATGCAGACGAAACACACGAGTTGGCTTTAAATCCATGGCGAAACAAATGATTTAGTTTCAAGTCAATTCTTAGTAGAAGGATTAGCTTCAAATCCATGCGAAACAAATGATTTCGCTTCAAATACTTGCGAATATAAGGGATGCAGCTTCAAATGCATGCGAAACAAATGATTTAGATTCAAGTCAATTCTTAGTAGAAGGCTTGGCTTCAAATCTAAGCGATTCAAATGGCTTAGACTCAGATACTTGTGATATTCATGATTTAGCTTCATCTGCATACGAAACAAACGAGTTAGCTACAAATCCAAGCGAAAGACATGATTTAGCTGCAAATAAGTGCGAAGTAGAAGGCTTAGCTTCAAATACATGCGAAACAAATGGTTTAGCTACAAATAGTTGTGATATACATTATTTAGCTACAACTTCATGCAAGACAAACGAGTTAGCTTCAAATCCATGCGAAACACACGATTTAGCTTCAAATCAATGCGATGTAGAAGGTTTAGCTTCAAATCCGCGCGAAACAAATGATTTAGATTCAAATACTTGCGATATAAGTGATATCGATATAAATCAAAGCGAAGTCGAAGGCTTAGCTTCAAATACATGAGAAACAAATGATTTAGCTTCAGATAATTGCTATATAAATGAGGTAGCTTCAAATGCAGACAGAACAAACGAGTTAGCTTCAAATCCATACAAAACACATGATTTATCTTAAAATTCAAGCGATACACATGGAATAGATTCAAATTCATGCGAAGCAAATGATTTAGCTTCAGATACTTGCGATATAAGTGATATAGTTCCAAATGCTGGCGAAACAAACGAGTTAGCTTCTAATCCATTCGAAACGCATGATTTAACTTCAAATCAATGCGAAGTAGAAGGCGGAGCTTCAAGTCCATGCGAAGCAAATGATTTAGTTTCAGATACTTGCCATATAAGTGATATAGCTTCAAATGCAGGGGAAACAAACGAGTTAGCTCCAATTCCATGCGAAACAAATAATTTAGGTTCAGATGAATGCGAAGTAGAAGGCTTATCTTCAAATCCATGTGATACAAATGGTTTAGCTTCAAATACTTGTGATATACAAGATTTAGCTTCAACTGCATTCGAAGCAGACGAGTTAGCTCCGAATCCACGCGATACACATTATTTAGCTTCAAAATAATGCGAATTAGAAGGCTTAGCTTCAAATCCATGCGAGACGGAAGATGTAGCTTCAAATACTTGCGAATATAAGTGACATAGCTGCAAACGCAGGCGAAACAAACGAGACAGCTTCAAATCCATGCGAAACACATGATTTAGATTATAATCACTGCGAAGTAGATGGCTTAGCTTTAAGTCCATTCGAAAAAAACATGATTTAGCTTGAAATCAGTGCGAAGTAGAAGGCTTAGCTTCAAATGCATGCGAATCAAATGGTTCAGCTTCAAATCCATGCAAAACACGTGATTTAGATTCCAATCAGTGCAAAGTAGAAGGCCTAGCTTCAAATCCATGCGAAACAAATGATTTAGCTTCAAACACTCTCGATATTAGTGATATAGCTACAAATGCAGAAGAAACAATCGAGTTAGTTTCAAATCCATGCGAAACAAATGATTTAGTTTAAAATACTTGCGATATAAGTGATATAGCTTCAAATGCAGACGAATCAAACGAGTTAGCTTCAAATCCATGCGACACACATGATGTAGCTGCAAATCAATGCGACTTAGAAGGTTCAGCTTCAAATCCCTGCAAAACAAAAGATTTAGCATCAGATACTTGCGATATAAGTGATATATCTTCAAATGCAGTCGAATCAAACGAGTTTGCTGCAAAAACCATGCGAAACACATGATTTAGATTCAAATCAATGCGAAGTAGAAGCCTTCGCTTCAAATCCTTGCGATATAAATGAAACAGCTTCAAATGCAGACAAAACAGACGAGTTAGCTTCACATCCGTGCGAAACACATGATTTAGCTTCATATCCAAGGGAAACATATGATTTAGCTACAAATCAATGCGATGTAGGAGGTTGAGCTTCGAATCCATGCGAAACAAATGGTTTAGCTTCAACTACTTGTGATATACATGATTTTGCTTCAACTGCATGCGAAACAAACGAGTTAGCTTCAAATCCAAGCGAGAGACGTGATTTAGCTGCAAATCAGTGCGAAGTAGAAGGCTTAGCTTCAAATACATGTGAAACAAATGATTGAGCTTCACACACTTGGGATATAGGTGCTATAGCTTCAACTGCATGCGAAACAAACGAGTTACCTTCAAATCCACGCGAAATACATGAGTCAGCTTCAAATCCATGCGACACATATGATTTAGCTTCAAATACTTGCGATATAAGTGATATAGCTTCAAAAGCAGGAGGAACAAACGAGGTTGCTTCAGTTCTATGCGAAACAAATGATTTAGCTTCAAATCAATGCGAAGTAGAAGGCTTAGCTTCAAATCCATGCGAAACAAATGATTTAGCTACAAATACTTGTGATATACATTATTTAGCTACAACTGCATGCGAAACAAACGAGTTAGCTTGAAACCCATGCGAAACACATGATTTAGCTTAAAATCAATGCGATGTAGTAGGTTTAGCTTAAAATCCATGCGAAACAAATGATTGAGCTTCAAACACTTGGGATAAAGGTGATATAGCTTCAACTGCATGCGAAACAAATGAGTTACCTTCAAATCCACGCGAAACACATGAATTGATTCAAATGAATGCGATGTAGAAGGCTTTGCTTCAAATCCAAGCGAGACACATGATTTAGCTTCAATCAGTGCGAAGTAGAAGGCTTAGCTTCAAATCCATGCGAATCTAATGGTTCGGCTTCAAATTCTTGTGAAATACATGATTTAGCTTCAACTGCATGCGAAACAACGAGTTACTTACAAATCCACGCGAAACACATAACTTAGCTTCAAATCAATGCGAAGTAGCAGGTTTAGCATCAAAAACAGGCGAAACAAATGATTGAGCTTCCTACACTTGGGATATAGGTGATATAGCTTCAACTGCGTGTGAAACAAATGAGTTACATATAAATCCACGCGAAACACATGATTTAGCTTCAAATCAATGTGATGTAGAAGGCTTAGCTTCAAATCCATGCGAAACAAATGGTTTAGCTTCAAATACTTGCGATATAAATGATACAGCGTCAAATACAGGTGAAACAAACGAGTTAGCTTCAAATCCATGCAAAACACACGATTTAGCTTCAATTCAATGCCAAGTAGAAGGCTTAGCTTCAAATCAATGCGAAACAAATGGTTTAGCTTCAAATACTTGCGATATAAATGATACAGCTTCAAATTCAGGAGAAACAAACGGGTTAGCTTCACATCCATGCAAAACACACGATTTAGCTTCAATTCAATGCCAAGTAGAAGGCTTAGCTTCAAATCCATGCGAAACAAATGGTTTAGCTTCAAATACTTGAGATATAAATGATACAGCTTCAAATACAGGAGAAACAAACGAGTTAGCTTCAAATCCATGCAAAACACATGATTTAGATTCAAATCAATGCGACGTAGAAGGTTTATCTTCAAATCCATTCGATACAAATGGTTTAGCTTCAAATAATTGTGATATACTTGATTTAGCTTCAACTGCATACGAAATAAACTAGTTAGCTTCAAACCCAAGGGAAACACATGATTTAACTTCCAATCCACGCGAAGTAGAAGGCTTAGCTTCAAATCAACGTGACACAAATGGTTTTGATTCAGATACTTGTGATAAACATGATTTAGCTTCAACTGCATGCGAAACAAGCGAGTTAGTTTCAAATCCATGCGGATCTTATGATTTAGCTTCAAATCAATGCGAAGTAGAAGGCTTAGGTTCAAATCCATGCGAATCAAATTGTTTAGCTTCAAATACATGTGAAATACATGACTAAGCTTCGACTGCAAGCGAAACAAACGAGTTAGCTCCAAATCCAAGCCGAACACATGATTTAGCTTCATATCAATGCGAAGTAGAAGGTTTACTTTCAAATCCACGCGAAACAAATGATTTAGCTTTGAAGCTAAAATTGGAATATAATTGATATATCGTCAAATGCAGACGAGTTAGCTTCAAAATCCATGCGATATACATGATTTAGATACAAATCAATGCGATGTAGACGGTTTATCTTCAAATCCATGCCGATCAAACGATTGAGCTTCAAACACTTCGGTTATAGGTGATATAGCTTCAGCTGCATGCAAAACAAACGAGTTAGCTTCAAGTTTATGCGAAACACATGATTTATCTGCAAACTAATGCGATGTAGGAGGTTTAGCTTCAAATCCATGCGAAACAAATGATTTAGCATCAGATACTTGCTATATAAGTGATACTGCTTCAAATGCAGACGAAACAAAGGAGTTAGCTTCAAATCCAAGCGGAACGCATGATTTAGCATCAAATCAATGCGATGTAGAATGTTTAGCGTCAAATCGAAGCGAAACACATGACCTAGCTTCAAATCAATGCGATGTAGAAGGTTTAGCTTCAAATCCAAGCGAAACAAATGAGTTAGCTTTAAACACTTGGGATATACGTTATATAGGTTACAAATGCAGACAAATCAAACGAGTATGGTTTCCAAATACATGCGTTACACATGATTTAGCTCCAAATACTTGCGATATAAGTGATATAGATTCAACTGCATGCAAAAAAACGAGTTACCTTCAAATCCACGCGAAACACATAATTTAGCTTCAAATCAATGCGAAGTAGCAGGTTTAGCTTCAAATCCATGCGAAACACATGATTTAGCTTCAAATACTTGCGATATAAGTGATATAGTTTCAAATGCAGGCGAAACGAACGAGTGAGCTTCAAATCCATGCGAAACACATGATTCAGCTGCAAATCAATGCGATGTAGAAGGTTTAGCTTCAAATCCATGCCAAACACATGATTTAGCTTCAAATCCATGGGATGTAGAAGGTTTAGCTTCAAATACATGCGAACCACATTATTTAGGTGCAAATCAGTGCGAAGTAGAAGGCTCAGGTTCAAAGCCATGCGATTCAAATGGTTCATCTTCAAATACTTGTGAAAGACATGATTTAGCTTCAACTGCATGCGAAACAAACGAGTTACCTTCAAATCCACGCGAAACACATGATTTAGCTTCAAATCAATGCGATGTAGAAGGCTTAGCTTCAAATCCATGCAAAACACGTGATTTAGGATCCAATCAATGCGACGTAGAAGTCTTAGCTTCAAATCCATGCGAAACAAATGGTTTAGCTTCAAATACTTGAGATATAAGTGATATAGCTTCAAAAGCAGGTGGAACAAACGAGGTGGCTTCAATTCCATGCGAAACAAATGATTTAGCTTCAAATAAATGCGAAGTAGAAGGCTTAGCTTCAAATCCATGCAAAACACGTGATTTAAGATCCAATCAATGCGAAGTAGAAGGCTTAGCTTCAAATCCATGCGAAACAAATTGTTTAGCTTCAAATACTTGTGATATAAGTGATATATATTCAACTGCAGGCGAAACAAACGAGATAGCTTCAAATTCATGCAAAACACATGATTAAGCTTCCAATCAATGCTATGTAGAAGGTTTAGCTGCAAATCCATGCGACACAGATGATTTAGCTTCAGATACTTGCGACATAAGTGATATATCTTCAAATGCAGGCGAAACGAATGAGTTACCATCAAGCTAATGCTATGTAGAAGGTTTAGCTTCAAATCCATGCGAAGCAAATGATTTTGGCATCAAATACTTGCGATATAAGTGATATAGCTTCAATGCAGGCCAAACAAACGAGTTACCTTCAAATCCATGAGAAACACATGATTTAGCTTCAAATCAATGCGAAGTAGGGGGCTTAGCTTCAAAACCATGCGAAACGAATGATTTAGCGTCAAATACTTGCGAATATAACGGATGCAGCTTCAAATGTATGCGAAACAAACGAGAAAGCTTGAAATACTTGCGATATAAATGAAACAGCTTCAAATGCAGACAAAACAAACGAGTTAGCCTCACATCCGTGCGAAAAACATGATTTAGCTTCATATCCAAGGGAAACACGCGATTTAGCTTCAAATCAATGCGAAGTAGAATGCTTAGCTTCAAATCCATGCGAAGCAAATGGTTTAGCTTCAAATACTTACTATATAAATGATATAGCTTCAAATGCAGGCGAAACAAACCAGTTAGCTTCAAAACCAAGCGAAACACATGATTTAGCTTCAAATCAATGCGAAGTATAAGGCACAGCTTCAAATCCAAGCGGAACACATGATTTAGCTTCAAATCAGATCGAAGTAGAAGGCTTAGCTTCAATTCCATGCGAAACGAAAGATTTAGCTTCAAATACTTGCGAATGTAAGTGCTATAGCTTCAAATGTAGGCGACACAAACGAGTTAGCGGCAAATCCATGCAAAACACGTGAGTAAGCTAAAAATGCATGCGAAAAACATGATTTAGGTTCAAATTCATGGGAAACACGTGGTTTAGCTTCAAATACATGCGAAGTAGAAGGCTCTGATTCAAATCCATGCGAATCAAATGATTAGCTCCAAATACTTCGGATATACATGATTTAGCTTCAACTGTAGGCGAAACAAACGAGGTAACTTCAAATCCAAGCGACACAACTGATTTAACTTCAAATACTTGCCATATAAGTGCTATAGCTTCAAATGCATGCGAAACAAAAGAGTTAGCTTCAAATCCATGCCAAACACATGATTTAGCTTCAGATCCAAGCGAAACACATGATTTAGCTTCAAATCAATGCGATGTAGAAGGCTTAGCTACAAATCCATGCGGAACAAAGGGATTAGTTTCAGATACTTACGATATACATAATTTGGCTTCAACTGCATGCGAAATCAACGAGTTAGCTTCAAGTCCACGCGAAACACTTGATTTAGATTCAAATCAATGATATGTAGAAGGTTTAGCTTCAAATCTGAGCGTTATAAATGATTTAGCTTCAAATACTTGCGATAAAAGTCATATAGCTTCAAATGCTGGCGAAACAAACGAGTTAACTTCAAATCCATGTGAAACAAATCATTTAGCTTCAAATCCATGCGATAATGTAGAAGGTCTAGCTTCAAATCCATGCGAAACAAATAATTTGGCTTGAGATACTTGCGATATAAGTGATATAGCTTCAAATGCAGGCGAAACAAACGAGG